>NW_025536110.1:60000-68806 GCF_020615455.1 Coregonus clupeaformis | reverse complement strand
CATACAGAAGACGCCTTCGTCCAATGACTTAACTCTGTGTAATGGCACTGAGTCACCAAGGGCTAGGTAGCTTGTTTTCTAGCCTTTATGAAACGTACTTTTCTGGCGTTCCAGTTGTTTTGTGCCGTAGAAAAGTAGCGACAGCGGTGTCTCCTCGTACCCCACAACACCGCTCGACTTAACATCAGCATCGTATCTGTTTTTTTTATTTTTATATACCGTTCTCGGGAAAATGAGATTTATCAAAGTACTACTGTAGCTTAACATGTGTATCTGGAAGGTTGCCTTCCGACCTTAAACTGTCGCATAAACTGTTACGTCAATAGTAAGCGACTCCATTCTTCGTCTTCTTCTTCTGTGGATTTTCTATAGCGGTTGGCAACCAACTTTAAGGTGCATTACCGCCACCAACTGGACTGGAGTGTGGACCAGAGACCGCGAAGTTCTAAATCCTACCCAATAATCTCGTCTCCCTAAGGAAACGAAATACATAATGAAATACTACATCCCCTGAAGATTTCCCCAGCAGTTCACTTAATCCTGGCTCTTCAACCCCGTTACTCCTCAAATCTAATAACAATCGCTCCTTTTCTCTCACATATTTCTGGCACTGAAATAGAACATGTTCCACTGTCTCCATCTCCTCCTGACGGGTGATCACACCTCCCAGTCGGATGTTTCCCCTGCCAATTTCTATGTACTATTGAGCCTCGTGTGTCCCAGTCTCAGCCTTGACTACACTGTCCTCCCTTCTCTCTCTGGGCCTGAGGACCTCCCTGACCCCACCTGTTCCTGGATCTTATCCAGTCGTCTTCCCTTTACACTCCCTGTTCCACAACTCTTCCACTTATTTCTAACCTCTGTTCTTATTAACCCCTTGGCTTCTGCTTTACTGATTTGACAATTCCATCTCAACATTAGGACGTTTAAGAGCCTGCGTGGCGATAACATCCACCTCCTCATTCCCCTTCTCACTCCCACATGAGCTGGTGCCCAGAGGAACCTCACAATACCTAACCCTAACCCTAACCCTAACCCTAACCCTTCCTCATTCCCCTTCTCACTCCCACATGAGCTGGTACCCAGAGGAACCTCACAATACCTAACCCTAACCCTAACCCTAACCCTAACCCTAACCCTAACCCCTCCTCATTCCCCTTCTCACTCCCACATGAGCTGGTACCCAGAGGAACCTCACAAATACCCCCCATCTGTCTCACCCTAAACAAAACACTGCAAAACCTCATACAATACATCCTGTCTGCTCTGAGACACAAATGAAATGTAAGCTCATCAGGGCTGCCCAGGAGTCAGAGCAGATGACTACTCTGTCTGGCCACACCTCCTCCACCCACTCTGGCCACACCTCCTCCACCCAGTCTGGCCTCATCTCCTCCACCCAGTCTGGCCTCATCTCCTCCACCCAGTCTGGCCACACCTCCTCCACCCAGTCTGGCCTCATCTCCTCCACCCAGTCTGGCCTCATCTCCTCCACCCAGTCTGGCCTCATCTCCTCCACCCAGTCTGGCCTCATCTCCTCCACCCAGTCTGGCCTCATCTCCTCCACCCAGTCTGGCCTCATCTCCTCCACCCAGTCTGGCCTCATCTCCTCCACCCAGTCTGGCCTCATCTCCTCCACCCAGTCTGGCCTCATCTCCTCCACCCAGTCTGGCCTCATCTCCTCCACCCAGTCTGGCCTCATCTCCTCCACCCAGTCTGGCCACACCTCCTCCACCCAGTCTGGCCACACCTCCTCCACCCAGTCTGGCCTCATCTCCTCCACCCAGTCTGGCCACACCTCCTCCACCCAGTCTGGCCACACCTCCTCCACCCAGTCTGGCCACACCTCCTCCACCCAGTCTGGCCACACCTCCTCCACCCAGTCTGGCCTCATCTCCTCCACCCAGTCTGGCCTCATCTCCTCCACCCAGTCTGGCCACACCTCCTCCACCCAGTCTGGCCTCATCTCCTCCACCCAGTCTGGCCACACCTCCTCCACCCAGTCTGGCCACACCTCCTCCACCCAGTCTGGCCACACCTCCTCCACCCAGTCTGGCCACACCTCCTCCACCCACTCTGGCCACACCTCCTCCACCCAGTCTGGCCACACCTCCTCCACCCAGTCTGGCCACACCTCCTCCACCCAGTCTGGCCACACCTCCTCCACCCAGTCTGGCCTCATCTCCTCCACCCAGTCTGGCCACACCTCCTCCACCCAGTCTGGCCACACCTCCTCCACCCAGTCTGGCCTCATCTCCTCCACCCAGTCTGGCCTCATCTCCTCCACCCAGTCTGGCCACACCTCCTCCACCCAGTCTGGCCTCATCTCCTCCACCCAGTCTGGCCACACCTCCTCCACCCAGTCTGGCCACACCTCCTCCACCCAGTCTGGCCACACCTCCTCCACCCAGTCTGGCCTCATCTCCTCCACCCAGTCTGGCCTCATCTCCTCCACCCAGTCTGGCCACACCTCCTCCACCCAGTCTGGCCTCATCTCCTCCACCCAGTCTGGCCACACCTCCTCCACCCAGTCTGGCCACACCTCCTCCACCCAGTCTGGCCACACCTCCTCCACCCAGTCTGGCCTCATCTCCTCCACCCAGTCTGGCCACACCTCCTCCACCCAGTCTGGCCACCCTCCTCCACCCAGTCTGGCCTCACCTCCTCCACCCAGTCTGGCCACATCTCCTCCACCCAGTCTGGCCTCATCTCCTCCACCCAGTCTGGCCTCATCTCCTCCACCCAGTCTGGCCACACCTCCTCCACCCAGTCTGGCCACACCTCCTCCACCCAGTCTGGCCACACCTCCTCCACCCACTCTGGCCTCACCTCCTCCACCCAGTCTGGCCACACCTCCTCCACCCACTCTGCAGCCAATAGTACGGGCAACAACTCCCGTTGTGTAAACAGATAAATGATCCGTTGCTCTTTTTTCGTCACTGACACCTTTTAAACTCAGGAACACTAAAAGCTGCTCCTGTCCTCCCCGTTTTAGGGTCCTTAGATCCATCTGTGAATTATATTCAAGAAAGCATAGTATTGTGTTCTTAAAATGTTCACTTACAACTGAATCTACTCCTTCCTCGACATCTCTTACCCTCTCAAGCAACCCTAGATATATCACTGGCTGAGGGAGAAACCAAGGTGGGATAGCAGGAAGAACCACAGAGGGGCTGAACTCCCTCCAAAACAACCCCATCTCTCTCGCCATGCCACTGCATATCCACCCAAAACTTGTATTCAGATTTTGTTTATGTTCCCAGCACTCTAGGAGGACCTTTTTTTATAAGATGTGAAACCTTATGTCTTTGTAGATTTACCCAATATGTCACGGCTAGCTGTTGACTTCTTAACTCTAACGGCATCTCTCCCAACTCTGCCTGTATCGCTGCCACCGGGGAGGTCCTGAGTGCTCCACAACGTATTCTTAGGGCTTGGGCCTGGATAACGTCTAGCTTTTATAAAGATGTCTGAGCTGCTGATCCATATGCTACGCTTCCATGATCGGGCTCCCGAGTGGCGCAGCGGTCTAGCTCCCGAGTGGCGCAGCGGTCTAGCTCCCGAGTGGCGCAGCGGTCTAGCTCCCGAGTGGCGCAGCGGTCTAGCTCCCGAGTGGCGCAGCGGTCTAGCTCCCGAGTGGCGCAGCGGTCTAGCTCCCGAGTGAAGCAGCGGTCTAGCTCCCGCTCCCGAGTGGCGCAGCGGTCTAGCTCCCGAGTGGCGCAGCGGTCTAGCTCCCGAGTGGCGCAGCGGTCTAGCTCCCGAGTGGCGCAGCGGTCTAGCTCCCGAGTGGCGCAGCGGTCTAGCTCCCGAGTGGCGCAGCGGTCTAGCTCCCGAGTGGCGCAGCGGTCTAAGCCACTGCATCTCAGTGCTTGAGGCGTCACTACAGACCCCCTGGTTCGATTCCAGGCTGTATCACAACCGGCCCGTGATTGGGAGTCCCGTAGGGCGGCGCACAATTAGCCCAGCGTCGTTTGGCCGGTGTAGGCCGTCATTGTAAATAAGAACTTGTTCTTAACTGACTTGCCTGGTTAAATAAAAATGACCTTAACAGAGCTATATATATCATTTTCAATGCCATTCTATCTGCGCCCCACTCCATTCCTGACAAGCAACGCAACGCATCACATTCAATATTATCTTTCCTTTGACAACTACTCTGTTAATCACGTCATTCGAGCGTCAAACCAGACCCCCAGTAACCTACACCCTCCCACCCTCTCCAGATTCCTTCCATACAACTTCAAGTATATTTCCTCCCCAACCTTCCTTCTAGAGAAAAACACAGTCTGTTTACTCAACTGAAAACTTGAAGCCCCACATGAGGGACCACTACTTGACTTCACTAATCGCTTCCTGAGCTCTTCTGGCTGTCTGGGTAATATTTCTGCAAGCGACTCCAGCTGTCTTTTTTCTTCTTTGGATTTTTTTGTTAAAAAAAGTACTCTGTCGCCACCTACCGACGGTCTTGAGAAACAACACCAAATGATTCTCCACAGAAACCAAACCACGGAACATTTTAGATTCTTATTAAACAACATTTATTAACAATTAACTTTCATATATATATACACATTAGATGTACAAATATGTTACATGTTGACAGCGCTTGGAGGTGGCAGTTGAGAGGGAATAGGTAACAGACAACATTATGTAATGTAGTCCATGTCCCATTGACAATAGGGTTGGGGTTCAATTCCATCTAAATTCCAGTTCCAATTCTAAATGTTCCAAATTGAAAAGAGTTTGAACAGAATTGGAATTGGACTATCGGTATACTTCCTGAATTAACTGGAAATTAACTGGAATTTACCCCAAACGTTGATAAAGACACTGCTAGGCTACAGGCTACAGTGTCCAGTGTCCTCCAGCAGTTTATGGTCTCACAAGACGCTGTTATAGACGGGTTGGTGGTTTAGCAACAAAACCGACGGGTGCAACAACTATGGGGCAAAACAGAAGGGGTTGTCTTAGATTGTTGATAACATATAAACTATATTTTGTCTCCAATGTTCATTAAAGACATAAATAAAGTTGTCTCTCAAATACATCGTTACAGTTGTTGGTTAGCTAGCTAGCTAGCGCATTTCTAGCCATATTAGCATAGACGCGACATCAGTCAAAAACACCTTAAAAACAAGACGTGGTGTCAAGAAGAAACCAGCTGAAATGACTCACCTACGATTCCCCACATGGGAGTTTCTTGTCATTGTTGCTATCCACCTGGGCCATCCAGAACCATAACAACACACAACCATTACTTACTGTGAGCTGGATGGAACTGTATGCATGCTACCCAATGATGCTGAAGTAAAGACATTCGTATGAACATTAACTTCCTCCTGTATTGAATAATCAGAAAACACGGTAGATAGACCCAGTGTAGTGTAGTGTAGATTACGGCTTCTACAGACAGTAGATAGACCCAGTGTAGTGTAGATTACAGCTTCTACAGACAGTAGATAGACCCAGTGTAGTGTAGATTACAGCTTCTACAGACAGTAGATAGACCCAGTGTAGTGTAGATTACATCTTCTACAGACAGTAGATAGACCCAGTGTAGTGTAGATTACAGCTTCTATAGACAGTAGATAATGGCCCAGTGTAGTGTAGATTACAGCTTCTACAGACAGTAGATAGACCCAGTGTAGTGTAGATTACAGCTTCTATAGACAGTAGATAGACCCAGTGTAGTGTAGATTACAGCTTCTACAGACAGTAGATAGACCCAGTGTAGTGTAGATTACAGCTTCTACAGACAGTAGATAGACCCAGTGTAGTGTAGATTACAGCTTCTATAGACAGTAGATAATGGCCCAGTGTAGATTACAGCAGGCTAGTAGATAATGGCCCAGTGTAGATTACAGCAGGCTAGCAGATAATGGCCCAGTGTAGATTACAGCAGGCTAGTAGATAATGGCCCAGTGTAGATTACAGCAGGCTAGCAGATAATGGCCCAGTGTAGATTACAGCAGGCTAGTAGATAATGGCCCAGTGAAGATTACAGCAGGCTAGTAGATAATGGCCCAGTGTAGATTACAGCAGGCTAGTAGATAATGGCCCAGTGTAGTGTAGATTACAGCTTCTACAGACAGTAGATAGACCCAGTGTAGTGTAGATTACAGCTTCTACAGACAGTAGATAGACCCAGTGTAGTGTAGATTACAGCTTCTACAGACAGTAGATAGACCCAGTGTAGTGTAGATTACAGCTTCTACAGACAGTAGATAGACCCAGTGTAGTGTAGATTACAGCTTCTACAGACAGTAGATAGACCCAGTGTAGTGTAGATTACAGCTTCTACAGACAGTAGATAGACCCAGTGTAGTGTAGATTACAGCTTCTACAGACAGTAGATAGACCCAGTGTAGTGTAGATTACAGCTTCTACAGACAGTAGATAGACCCAGTGTAGTGTAGATTACAGCTTCTACAGACAGTAGATAGACCCAGTGTAGTGTAGATTACAGCTTCTACAGACAGTAGATAGACCCAGTGTAGTGTAGATTACAGCTTCTACATACAGTAGATAGACCCAGTGTAGTGTAGATTACAGCTTCTATAGACAGTAGATAATGGCCCAGTGTAGATTACAGCAGGCTAGTAGATAATGGCCCAGTGTAGATTACAGCAGGCTAGCAGATAATGGCCCAGTGTAGATTACAGCAGGCTAGTAGATAATGGCCCAGTGTAGATTACAGCAGGCTAGCAGATAATGGCCCAGTGTAGATTACAGCAGGCTAGTAGATAATGGCCCAGTGAAGATTACAGCAGGCTAGTAGATAATGGCCCAGTGTAGATTACAGCAGGCTAGTAGATAATGGCCCAGTGTAGATTACAGCAGGCTAGTAGATAATGGCCCAGTGTAGATTACAGCAGGCTAGTAGATAATGGCCCAGTGTAGATTACAGCAGGCTAGCAGATAATGGCCCAGTGTAGATTACAGCAGGCTAGTAGATAATGGCCCAGTGTAGATTACAGCAGGCCAGCAGATAATGGCCCAGTGTAGATTACAGCAGGCTAGTAGATAATGGCCCAGTGTAGATTACAGCAGGCTAGTAGATAATGGCCCAGTGTAGATTACAGCAGGCTAGTAGATAATGGCCCAGTGTAGATTACAGCAGGCTAGTAGATAATGGCCCAGTGTAGATTACAGCAGGCTAGTAGATAATGACCCAGTGTAGATTACAGCAGGCTAGCAGATAATGGCCCAGTGTAGATTACAGCAGGCTAGTAGATAATGGCCCAGTGTAGATTACAGCAGGCTAGTAGATAATGGCCCAGTGTAGATTACAGCAGGCTAGTAGATAATGGCCCAGTGTAGATTACAGCAGGCTAGCAGATAATGGTCCAAACCGCCGGTTTGTGAAATGTTGTCTTTTCAAATATCACATAGCACAGGTTTTGGCCTCTTGGCTAGTACACATTTCAGTCCAGTAACCCGGCGGTCCAGTATCCCGGTGGTCCAGTAACCCGGCGGTCCAGTAACCCGGCTGGTCAGTAGCCCGGCTGGTCAGTCGCCCGGCGGTCCAGTAACCCGGCTGGTCAGTAACCCGGCTGGCCAGTAGCCCGGCTGTCCAGTAGCCCAGCTGTCCAGTAGCCAGAACCAGGGTGCTGGAGTGTCTAGTGTCATTGGGGCCAGCTTCCAACGCTCCTGCCAGTCAACATTACGAGTAGATGTAATCCAGAAGGGAGTTGAACCACCAACTCTCTGGTGCTATTGCCAGGGTTAGTGGGGTTAGTCCCACAGGGTTTGAACCCGGGCCCACTGGAGACTGTTAGCCTGCTGAGCTAAAGCCTAGACATTACCTCTAGGAGTCAACACATCCTCAGCTGTCAGACAAGGTGAGTCATTCACTGAACCAACTCTGAGTCATTCACTGAACCAACTCTGAGTCATTCACTGAACCAACTCTGAGTCATTCACTGAACCAACTCTGTTCCACTGTGCTCCACCGTCCATGGAGCAGTCAGTGTGTGTGTGTGTGTGTGTGTGTGTGTGTGTGCAACAGGTTCTCACAGGTTAAGTGTAGGCATTAATTTGGACTGGTAAAGGTTAGGGCTACGGTTTGAGTTAGAAATCTATAATAAACGCTGTGCTATCACCATCAATTAGCCTCACAGCTGGCTAGAGCATCGTGGGCAGGGATGACGGAGAGGTGGAATTCCTCAGGCTCCGGGGATCATTGGTTCAATCCCAGTACGA
Organism: Coregonus clupeaformis; assembly: GCF_020615455.1. NCBI lineage: Eukaryota > Metazoa > Chordata > Actinopteri > Salmoniformes > Salmonidae > Coregonus > Coregonus clupeaformis. The sequence goes on along the minus strand of NW_025536110.1, from coordinate 60,604 downwards.
GGCTCCGGGGATCATTGGTTCAATCCCAGTACGAGGCTCCGGGGATCATTGGTTCAATTCCAGTACGAGGCTCCGGGGATCATTGGTTCAATCCCAGTACGAGGCTCCGGGGATCATTGGTTCAATCCCAGTACGAGGCTCCGGGGATCATTGGTTCAATCCCAGTACGAGGCAGTTGTTTTTTTGTTTTTTTTGTGAGCCGAAGAAGACATATCCCGACGTCCTGGAGACCTGGACAAACGTTGAATGTTGCAGTAGTCTTTAGTGATCTCGCTGGTGTGTGTGTGTGTGCGTGTGCATGTGTGTGTGCCTGCATGCGTGCATGCCTGTGTGTGTGTGTGTGTGTGTGTGTGTGTGTGTGTGTGTGCATGCCTGTGTGTGTGTGTCAGTACATGAGGACTTCAGCGGTGACGGTTGGCTGCTCGGCCTGTTTCTTGCTCTGTGGTTTGGGCAGTTTGATCCGGCTCATTGCCACGACAACACACACCACACCGTGCGTAGCAACGCTGGCCACACCCAGCCAGAAGGACCAATCCAGTCGCTCATCCAGAATGGAGAAACGGAAAAGAGTCTCCTGGTAGTTAGAGACACGTTCCGTTAACCG
>NW_025536110.1:55000-57500 GCF_020615455.1 Coregonus clupeaformis | reverse complement strand
CATAACAGTCTGTAGTAGATATCCCCCATAACAGTCTGTAGTAGATATCCCCCCATAACAGTCTGTAGTAGATATCCCCCCATAACAGTCTGTAGTAGATATCCCCCATAACAGTCTGTAGTAGATATCCCCCATAACAGTCTGTAGTAGATATCCCCCCCATAACATTCTGTAGTAGATATCCCTCCATAACAGTCTGTAGTAGATATCCCCCCATAACAGTCTGTAGTAGATATCCCCCCATAACAGTCTGTAGTAGATATCCCCTCATAACAGTCTGTAGTAGATATCCCCCATAACAGTCTGTAGTAGATATCCCCCATAACAGTCTGTAGTAGATATCCCTCCATAACAGTCTGTAGTAGATATCCTCCCATAACATTCTGTAGTAGATATCCCCCCATAACAGTCTGTAGTAGATATCCCCCCATAACAGTCTGTAGTAGATATCCCCCCATAACAGTCTGTAGTAGATATCCCCCCATAACATTCTGTAGTAGATATCCCCCCATAACAGTCTGTAGTAGATATCCCCCATAACAGTCTGTAGTAGATATCCCCCATAACAGTCTGTAGTAGATATCCCCCATAACAGTCTGTAGTAGATATCCCCCCATAACAGTCTGTAGTTGATATCCCCCATAACAGTCTGTAGTAGATATCCCCCATAACAGTCTGTAGTAGATATCCCCCATAACAGTCTGTAGTAGATATCCCCCATAACAGTCTGTAGTAGATATCCCCATAACAGTCTGTAGTAGATATCCCCCCATAACAGTCTGTAGTAGATATCCCCCCATAACATTCTGTAGTAGATATCACCCCATAACAGTCTGTAGTAGATATCCCCCATAACAGTCTGTAGTAGATATCACCCATAACAGTCTGTAGTAGATATCCCCCATAACAGTCTGTAGTAGATATCCCCCCATAACAGTCTGTAGTAGATATCCCCCATAACAGTCTGTAGTAGATATCCCCCCATAACAGTCTGTAGTAGATATCCCCCCATAACATTCTGTAGTAGATATCCCCCCATAACAGTCTGTAGTAGATATCCCCCATAACAGTCTGTAGTAGATATCCCCCATAACAGTCTGTAGTAGATATCCCCCATAACAGTCTGTAGTAGATATCCCCCATAACAGTCTGTAGTAGATATCCCCCCATAACAGTCTGTAGTAGATATCCCCCATAACAGTCTGTAGTAGATATCCCCCCATAACAGTCTGTAGTAGATATCCCCCCATAACAGTCTGTAGTAGATATCCCCCCATAACAGTCTGTAGTAGATATCCCCCCATAACAGTCTGTAGTAGATATCCCCCCATAACATTCTGTAGTAGATATCCCCCCATAACAGTCTGTAGTAGATATCCCCATAACAGTCTGTAGTAGATATCCCCCATAACAGTCTGTAGTAGATATCCCCCCATAACAGTCTGTAGTAGATATCCCCCATAACATTCTGTAGTAGATATCCCCCCATAACAGTCTGTAGTAGATATCCCCCCATAACAGTCTGTAGTAGATATCCCCCCATAACAGTCTGTAGTAGATATCCCCCATAACAGTCTGTAGTAGATATCCCCCCATAACAGTCTGTAGTAGATATCCCCATAACAGTCTGTAGTAGATATCCCCCCATAACATTCTGTAGTAGATATCCCCCCATAACAGTCTGTAGTAGATATCCCCATAACAGTCTGTAGTAGATATCCCCCCATAACAGTCTGTAGTAGATATCCCCCCATAACAGTCTGTAGTAGATATCCCCCCATAACAGTCTGTAGTAGATATCCCCCATAACAGTCTGTAGTAGATATCCCCCCATAACAGTCTGTAGTAGATATCCCCCCCATAACATTCTGTAGTAGATATCCCCCATAACAGTCTGTAGTAGATATCCCCCATAACAGTCTGTAGTAGATATCCCCCATAACATTCTGTAGTAGATATCCCCCCATAACAGTCTGTAGTAGATATCCCCCCATAACAGTCTGTAGTAGATATCCCCCCATAACAGTCTGTAGTAGATATCCCCCCCATAACAGTCTGTAGTAGATATCCCCCCATAACAGTCTGTAGTAGATATCCCCCCATAACATTCTGTAGTAGATCCCCCATAACAGTCTGTAGTAGATATCCCCCATAACAGTCTGTAGTAGATATCCCCCCATAACAGTCTGTAGTAGATATCCCCCCATAACAGTCTGTAGTAGATATCCTCCCATAACAGTCTGTAGTAGATATCCCCCCATAACAGTCTGTAGTAGATATCCTCCCATAACAGTCTGTAGTAGATATCCCCCCATAACAGTCTGTAGTAGATATCCCCCATAACAGTCTGTAGTAGATATCCCCCATAACAGTCTGTAGTAGATATCCCCCATAACAGTCTGTAGTAGATATCCCCCCATAACAGTCTGTAGTAGATATCCCCCCATAACAGTCTGTAGTAGATATCCCCCCATAACAGTCTGTAGTAGATATCCTCCCA
>NW_025536110.1:22500-50000 GCF_020615455.1 Coregonus clupeaformis | reverse complement strand
GCCGCCCGCACAAGGAGAGGCACCAACTTCGGCGGAAGTCGTGACAAGACGTCTATGTTTGGGCCAAATGAAGGCTGGTCCAGACCAGACAAAATCTGAACCAAACATAGATGTCTATGATTGGTTCAGATTTGGGTCATGACCGGACCAAAAACCAATGTCTGTTGGATGTGGAAATCAAGGCTGGTCCAGAACTACACCAAAAAACAGACATCCAAAAGGCGTCAGCGTATTCTTACTGAGGAGTAGCCTACAGTGTCGCCTGAAATGTAATGTGATGAATGCCCATCTGTGGTTCGGCCTACTGTTTGTAAAACCCCATAAAAAGACGTCCGTTCCAGACGGGACCAAAGAAATATGTCCGAAAGATGTCGGCGTCGGTCCATCCGTACTTACTGGGGGTGTAGCCTAAGGTGTCGGCCCACAATGGAATGTTTTGAATGCCCACCGTTGAGGCTACAACCGATAGAAATCCCCACCCAGTTGACTGCTTTGAATACTTTAAAATGGTGGAAGCCCTCAATGGCGCTGCATATGCTAAAATCGCCTTTTGGCCACTAGAGCCCTCTATCAATTCTCTATGGGTGTCTGACTTCCGGTATACGTACAGTATATGTATATTTTGTGTTTTCTGGCGCCGCCTGGTGGCGGACCCACGCAAGTGACGTTAACGTGTGTGTGTGTGTGTGTGTGTGACGTCAGCGTGACGCGCCCTGTCTGCCAGCGGAGCCCGTAGAACAAGATGGCGGACCCCTTAGCAGCGGCGCAGGGAGAGGAGACCGAACCGGAGAAAGAGGGCAGGGAGAGACGGTCGGATGGAGGGAGTGAGAGCCGGGGGCCGAAGGAGACCTCCGAGGTGACGGAGACGCTGGGGTTTTACGACAAGAAGAAAGTCCGGAAGGACAAGAAACGGAGCCTGTCAGGTGAGTACTGAACCAGCACCGGGGGCTTGAGGAGACGGGACGTCTGGTGTCGTTTCAAGCCAGGTACTGGTTTAGGTGAACAAACAAACGCAGCCGGCAAGCTAGCGGACTAAACTCATATTTACGATGAGGAGTTGTTGAGCCGCGACTCGTGTGGGCGGACTGGTGCTCCGACCTCACATTTAAATGGACGTTTTTATCAAATACTAACGGAATAGCAATGCAGTTAGTTACACAGGGCAATGCAACGTTACACTGCCAGCTAGATAACGTTAGTCCTAGTAGTAGCTAGCTAGTTAGCTAACAGAACACAGCCAGCTAGTTAGTAACTAACGTTACTTACTTACTTAATGCAGGGCTACAGCTAGCCAGCTAACTAGCTTGTAGCTAGCGGCTAGACAGAGACAGGTGCAGCGTGGACAGCTGTAGATAGAGGGATTGAGGTGCAGCGTGGACAGCTGGAGATAGGGGATTGAGGTGCAGCGTGGACAGCTGTAGATAGAGGGATTGAGGTGCAGCGTGGACAGCTGGAGATAGGGAATGAGGTCCAGCGTGGACAGCTGTAGATAGGGATTGAGGTGCAGTGTGGACAGCTGGAGATAGGGAATGAGGTGCAGTGTGGACAGCTGGAGATAGGGAATGAGGTGCAGCGTGGACAGCTGTAGATAGGGAATGAGGTGCAGCGTGGACAGCTGGAGATAGGGAATGAGGTGCAGCGTGGACAGCTGGAGATAGGGAATGAGGTGCAGCGTGGACAGCTGTAGATAGAGGGATTGAGGTGCAGAGTGGACAGCTGGAGATAGGGAATGAGGTGCAGCGTGGACAGCTGGAGATAGGGAATGAGGTGCAGCGTGGACAGCTGGAGATAGGGAATGAGGTGCAGCGTGGACAGCTGGAGATAGGGAATGAGGTGCAGCGTGGACAGCTGGAGATAGGGAATGAGGTGCAGCGTGGACAGCTGGAGATAGGGAATGAGGTGCAGCGTGGACAGCTGGAGATAGGGAATGAGGTGCAGCGTGGACAGCTGGAGATAGGGAATGAGGTGCAGCGTGGACAGCTGGAGATAGGGAATGAGGTGCAGAAGAGGGGTTGAGGTGCTGCATGGACAGCTGGAGATAGGGGGATTGAGGTGCAGCGTGGACAGCTGGAGATAGGGAATGAGGTGCAGCGTGGACAGCTGGAGATAGGGAATGAGGTGCAGAAGAGGGGTTGAGGTGCTGCATGGACAGCTGGAGATAGAGGGATTGAGGTGCAGCGTGGACAGCTGGAGATAGAGGGATTGAGGTGCAGCGTGGACAGCTGTAGATAGAGGGATTGAGGTGCAGCGTGGACAGCTGGAGATAGGGAATGAGGTGCAGCGTGGACAGCTGGAGATAGGGGGCTGAGGGTTTCAGCTAAATAGAGGAAATAATGTGTGTGTGTGTAGATCTGTCCCTAGTGAGGTTCATGGGGGCGGAGCTGACCCGAGGATACTTCCTGGAACACAACGAGGCTAAATACACAGAGAGACGAGAGAGGGTCTACACCTGCCTCCGCATCCCCAAAGAACTAGAGAAGGTACACATACACACTGTCATCACCATTTCAGAACCACACAACACCCGCTCTCCCTCCCCCTCCTCCCCCTCTCCCTCCCCTCTTCCCGCTCTCCCTCCCCCTCCTCCCGCTCTCCCTCCCCTCCCCCCGCTCTCCCTCCCTCCTCCCGCTCTCCCTCCCCCTCCTCCCGCTCTCCCTCCCCCTCCCCCCGCTCTCCTCCCCTCTTCCCGCTCTCCCTCCCCCTCCTCCCGCTCTACCTCCCCCTCCTCCCGCTCTCCCTCCCCTCCTCCCGCTCTCCCTCCACCCTCCTCCCGCTCTCCCTCCCCCTCCTCCCACTTCCCCCCCGCTCTACCTCCTTCTCCTCCCACTCTCCCTCCCTCTCCTCCCGCTCTCCCGCCCCCTCCTCCCGCTCTCCCTCCTCCCGCTCTCCCTCCTCCCGCTCTCCCTCCCCCTCCTCCCACTTCCCCCCCGCTCTCCCTCCCCCTCCTCCAGCTCTCCCTCCCCCTCCTCTCGCTCTCCCTCCTCCTCCCGCTCTCCCTCCCCTCCCGCTCTCCCTCCCCCTCCTACCGCTCTCCCTCCCCCTTCTCCCGCTCTCCCTCCCCCTTCTCCAGCTCTCCCTCCCCCTCCCTCCCCCTCCTCCGCTCTCCCTCCCCTCTACCCGCTCTCCCTCCCCCTCCTCCCGCTCTCCCTCCCCCTCCTCCGGCTCTCCCTCCCCTTCCTCCCGCTCTCACTCCCCTCCTCCCACTCCCCCCGCTCTCCCTCCTCCTCCTCCCCCCTCCCTCCCCTCCTCCGCTCTCCCTCCCCCTCCTCCCGCTCTCCCTCCCCCCTCCTCCCCTCTCCCTCCCCCTCCTCCCGCTCTCCCTCCCTCCTCCTGCTTTCCCTCCCCCTCCTCCCGCTCTCCCTCTCCCTCCTCCCGCTCTCCCTCTCCCTCCTCCCACTCTCCCTCCCTCTCCCTCCCGCTCTCCCTCCCGCCTCCTCCAGCTCCCCCCGCTCTCCCTCCCCCCTCCTCACACTCTCCCTCCCTCTTCCTCCCATCCTCTCTCCCTCTTCTCTTTCCATCTCTCAATTTTCTCCAAAAAATAAAAAAACCAAAAAATATTGTAAAGTGGTTGTCCCACTGGCTATAAGGTGAATGCACCAATTTGTAAGTCGCTCTGGATAAGAGCGTCTGCTAAATGACGTAAATGTCAATGTCAATTCAATTTCAATTCAAAGGGGCTTTATTGGCATGGGAAACGTCTTTACATTGCCAAAGCAAGTGAAATAAACAGAGTGAACTAAAACTGTGTCTCCCTCTGTAGTTGATGCTGTTTGGGTTCTTCCTGTGTCTGGATGCCTTCCTGTACGTCTTCACTCTGCTTCCTCTCAGAGTTCTACTGGCCCTCGTTCAACTACTGACCCTACCCTGCTGTGGTCTGAGGTAACGCACAGATACACAGAGAGTTGGACTGACCCTACCCTGCTGTGGTCTGAGGTAACGCACAGATACACAGAGAGTTGGACTGACCCTACCCTGCTGTGGTAACACACAGATACACAGAGAGTTGGACTGACCCTACCCTGCTGTGGTCTGAGGTAACACACAGATACACAGAGAGTTGGACTGACCCTACCCTGCTGTGGTCTGAGGTAACACACAGATACACAGAGAGTTGGACTGACCCTACCCTGCTGTGGTCTGAGGTAACACACAGATACACAGAGAGTTGGACTGACCCTACCCTGCTGTGGTCTGAGGTAACACACAGATACACAGAGAGTTGGACTGACCCTACCCTGCTGTGGTCTGAGGTAACACACAGATACACAGAGAGTTGGACTGACCCTACCCTGCTGTGGTCTGAGGTAACACACAGATACACAGAGAGTTGGACTGACCCTACCCTGCTGTGGTCTGAGGTAACACACAGATACACAGAGAGTTGGACTGACCCTACCCTGCTGTGGTCTGAGGTAACACACAGATACACAGAGAGTTGGACTGACCCTACCCTGCTGTGGTCTGAGGTAACACACAGATACACAGAGAGTTGGACTGACCCTACCCTGCTGTGGTCTGAGGTAACACACAGATACACAGAGAGTTGGACTGACCCTACCCTGCTGTGGTCTAAGGTAACACACAGATACACAGAGAGTTGGACTGACCCTACCCTGCTGTGGTCTGAGGTAACACACAGATACACAGAGAGTTGGACTGACCCTACCCTGCTGTGGTCTGAGGTAACACACAGACATGCGCAAACCCCTGTCCAACTCAGGTAGGTAGCTAGCTTAGTGGTTAAGAGCGTTGTGCCAGTAACCGAAAGGTCGCTGGTTCTAATCCCCGAGCCGACTAGTTGAAAAGTCTGTCGATGTGCCCTTAAGCAAGGCACTTAACCCTAATTGCTCCTGTAAGTCGCTCTGGATAAGAGCGTCTGCTAAATGACTAAAATGTTAAAAATGTAATTCCATGACGGCTGTCTGACCTATAGAATAGCATTGGGTTATATATTATTATGGATATGAACCCCCTGTCCAACTCATTCCATGGAGGCTGTCTGACCTATAGAATAGCATTGGGTTATATATTATTATGGATATGAACCCCCTGTCCAACTCATTCCATGGAGGCTGCCTGACCTATAGAATAGCATTGGGTTATATATTATTATGGATATGAACCCCCTGTCCAACTCATTCCATGGAGGCTGTCTGACCTATAGAATAGCATTGGGTTATATATTATTATGGATATGAACCCCCTGTCCAACTCATTCCATGGAGGCGGTCTGACCTATAGAATAGCATTGGGTTATATATTATTATGGATATGAACCCCCTGTCCAACTCATTCCATGGAGGCTGTCTGACCTATAGAATAGCATTGTGTTATATATTATTATGGATATGAACCCCCTGTCCAACTCATTCCATGGAGGCTGTCTGACCTATAGAATAGCATTGGGTTATATATTATTATGGATATGAACCCCCTGTTCAACTCATTCCATGGAGGCTGTCTGACCTATAGAATAGCATTGGGTTATATATTATTATGGATATGAACCCCCTGTCCAACTCATTCCATGGAGGCTGTCTGACCTATAGAATAGCATTGTGTTATATATTATTATGGATATGAACCCCCTGTCCAACTCATTCCATGGAGGCGGTCTGACCTATAGAATAGCATTGTGTTATATATTATTATGGATATGAACCCCCTGTCCAACTCATTCCATGGAGGCTGCCTGACCTATAGAATAGCATTGTGTTATATATTATTATGGATATGAACCCCCTGTCCAACTCATTCCATGGAGGCTGTCTGACCTATAGAATAGCATTGGGTTATATATTATTATGGATATGAACCCCCTGTTCAACTCATTCCATGGAGGCGGAGTCTGACCTATAGAATAGCATTGTGTTATATATTATTATGGATATGAACCCCCTGTCCAACTCATTCCATGGAGGCTGTCTGACCTATAGAATAGCATTGGGTTATATATTATTATGGATATGAACCCCCTGTTCAACTCATTCCATGGAGGCGGAGTCTGACCTATAGAATAGCATTGGGTTATATATTATTATGGATATGAACCCCCTGTCCAACTCATTCCATGGAGGCGGTCTGACCTATAGAATAGCATTGGGTTATATATTATTATGGATATGAACCCCCTGTCCAACTCATTCCATGGAGGCGGTCTGACCTATAGAATAGCATTGGGTTATATATTATTATGGATATGAACCCCCTGTCCAACTCATTCCATGGAGGCTGTCTGACCTATAGAATAGCATTGGGTTATATATTATTATGGATATGAACCCCCTGTCCAACTCATTCCATGGAGGCTGCCTGACCTATAGAATAGCATTGGGTTATATATTATTATGGATATGAACCCCCTGTCCAACTCATTCCATGGAGGCTGCCTGACCTATAGAATAGCATTGGGTTATATATTATTACTCCTGAGTGGCGCAGTGGTCTAAGGCACTGCTGCGCAGTGCTAACTGTGCCACTAGAGATCCTGGTTCGAATCCAGGCTCTGTCGCAGCCGGCCGCGACCGGGAGACTCATGGGCGGCGCACAATTGGCCCAGCGTCGTCCAGGGTAGGGGAGGGAATGGCCGGCAGGGATGTAGCTCAGTTGATAGAGCATGGTGTTTGCAACGCCAGGGTTGTGGGTTCGTTTCCCACGGGGGGCCAGTATAAAAAAAAAATGTATTCACTAACTGTAAGTCGCTCTGGATATGAGCGTCTGCTAAATGACTAAAATGTAAATGTAAATTATGGATATGAACCCCCTGTCCAACTCATTCCATGGAGGCGGAGTCTCGGGCTGCTTTTTCTGAGTTCCTTTCCATTGGTTTCCAGTTAAGCTCTAGACAACCAGGTGAGGGGACTTCCTAACTGAACAATGACCTTAATTCATCAATCACAGTACAAGGAAGGAGGGAACCTACGGACACTACTACAGTCCACCAGGAGAGGGAGTTATACCCTCAACAGGATGTAATACTACAGTCCACCAGGAGAGGGAGTTATACCCTATAGTGTTGTATTGGTGGTAGTCAACAGGATGTAATGCTACAGTCCACCAGTAGAGGGAGTTATACCCTATAGTGTTGTATTGATGGTAGTCAACAGGATGTAATGCTACAGTCCACCAGTAGAGGGAGTTATACCCTATAGTGTTGTATTGATGGTAGTCAACAGGATGTAATACTACAGTCCACCAGTAGAGGGAGTTATACCCTATAGTGTTGTATTGATGGTAGTCAACAGGATGTAATGCTACAGTCCACCAGTAGAGGGAGTTATACCCTATAGTGTTGTATTGATGGTAGTCAACAGGATGTAATGCTACAGTCCACCAGTAGAGGGAGTTATACCCTATAGTGTTGTATTGATGGTAGTCAACAGGATGTAATACTACAGTCCACCAGTAGAGGGAGTTATACCCTATAGTGTTGTATTGATGGTAGTCAACAGGATGTAATGCTACAGTCCACCAGTAGAGGGAGTTATACCCTATAGTGTTGTATTGATGGTAGTCAACAGGATGTAATGCTACAGTCCACCAGTAGAGGGAGTTATACCCTATAGTGTTGTATTGATGGTAGTAAACAGGATGTAATACTACAGTCCACCAGTAGAGGGAGTTATACCCTATAGTGTTGTATTGATGGTAGTCAACAGGATGTAATGCTACAGTCCACCAGTAGAGGGAGTTATACCCTCAACAGGATGTAATGCTACAGTCCACCAGTAGAGGGAGTTATACCCTATAGTGTTGTATTGATGGTAGTCAACAGGATGTAATACTACAGTCCACCAGTAGAGGGAGTTATACCCTATAGTGTTGTATTGATGGTAGTCAACAGGATGTAATACTACAGTCCACCAGTAGAGGGAGTTAGTTATTAGCCATTTCTGAGACTCGTTTGGATCATTCATCTGATGATACAGCAGTAGCAATACAAGGATATAACATCTATAGAAGAGACAGGAATGCTAATGGGGGAGGTGTTACTGTATATATTCAGAGCCATATCCCTGTACTGCTTAGAGAAGATCTTATGTCAAGTGTTATTGAAGTGTTGTGGTTGCAGGTTCACTTGGCACAACTAAAGCCTTTTCTTTTTGGGTGTTGCTATTGGCCACCAAGTGCTAATAGTCAGTATCTAAATAATATGTGTGAAATGCTTGATAGTGTATGTGATGTAAACAGAGAGATCTACTTTCTTGGGGACCTGAATATTGACCGGTTTTCATCAAGCTGTCCTCTCAAGAGGAAGCTTCTCACTGTAACCAGTGCCTGTAATCTGGTTCAGGTTATTAATCAACCTACCAGGGTGTTTACTAACACTACAGGAACAAGATCATCCACATGTATCGATCACATTTTTACTAATACTGTAGAGCTTTGTTCTGAAGCTGTATCCGTACCCATTGGATGCAGTGCTCACAATATAGTGGCTATATCCAGGAAAGACAAAGTTCCAAAAGCTGGGCCTAAAATAGTGTATAAGAGATCAAACAAAAGATTCTGCTGTGACTCTTATGTGGATGATGTTAAAAATATTTGTTGGTCTTATGTGATTAATAAGGAGCATCCAGACGCTGTACTTGATGAATTTAGTAAATTGCTTCTTCCAATTATTGATAAAGATGCACCTGTTAAGAAACTGACTGTTAGAACTGTTAAGGCTCCATGGATTGATGAGGAATTGAAAAACTGTCTGGTTGAAAGAGACGGGGCAAAAGGAGTGGCTAATAAGTCTGGCTGCAAATTGAGAAATTATGTGACTAAACTCAACAAAAAGAAGAAGAAACAGTATTATGAAGCCAAGATCAATGATATAAAGAATGATGGAAAAAACTTTGGAGTACTTTAAATGAAATTATGGGCAGAAAGACAAATTCAACTCCATCTTTCATCTAATCAGATGGCTTATTCATCACAAAACCATTTGATGTTGGCAATTATTTTAATGATTACTTTTTTGGTCGAAGTGGACAAACTTAGGCAGGAAGTGCCAACAATGAACAGTGAGCCATCGTACTCATGCATTAAAATAAATAAATAATGAAAGAAAAGCATTTGAAGTTTGAATTTTGTAAAGTTAGTGTGGGAGAGGTGGAAAAATGTTTTATCGATCAATAATGACAAACCTCCTGGCATTGACAACTTAGAGGGAAAGCTACTGAGGATGGTAGCTGACTCTATAGCCACTCCTATCTGTCATATCTTTAATCTGAGCCTAGAGGCAAGCTACTGAGGATGGTAGCTGACTCTATAGCCACTCCTATCTGTCATATATTTAATCTGAGCCCAGAGGAAAGCTACTGAGGATGGTAGCTGACTCTATAGCCACTCCTATCTGTCATATCTTTAATCTGAGCCCAGAGGAAAGCTACTGAGGATGGTAGCTGACTCTATAGCCACTCCTATCTGTCATATCTTTAATCTGAGCCCAGAGGAAAGCTACTGAGGATGGTAGCTGACTCTATAGCCACTCCTATCTGTCATATCTTTAATCTGAGCCCAGAGGAAAGCTACTGAGGATGGTAGCTGACTCTATAGCCACTCCTATCTGTCATATCTTTAATCTGAGCCTAGAGGAAAGCTACTGAGGATGGTAGCTGACTCTATAGCCACTCCTATCTGTCATATCTTTAATCTGAGCCTAGAGGAAAGCTACTGAGGATGGTAGCTGACTCTATAGCCACTCCTATCTGTCATATCTTTAATCTGAGCCCAGAGGAAAGCTACTGAGGATGGTAGCTGACTCTATAGCCACTCCTATCTGTCATATCTTTAATCTGAGCCTAGAGGAAAGCTACTGAGGATGGTAGCTGACTCTATAGCCACTCCTATCTGTCATATCTTTAATCTGAGCCCAGAGGAAAGCTACTGAGGATGGTAGCTGACTCTATAGCCACTCCTATCTGTCATATCTTTAATCTGAGCCTAGAGGAAAGCTACTGAGGATGGTAGCTGACTCTATAGCCACTCCTATCTGTCATATCTTTAATCTGAGCCTAGAGGAAAGCTACTGAGGATGGTAGCTGACTCTATAGCCACTCCTATCTGTCATATCTTTAATCTGAGCCCAGAGGAAAGCTACTGAGGATGGTAGCTGACTCTATAGCCACTCCTATCTGTCATATCTTTAATCTGAGCCCAGAGGAAAGCTACTGAGGATGGTAGCTGACTCTATAGCCACTCCTATCTGTCATATCTTTAATCAGAGCCTAGAGGAAAGTCTTTGTCCTCAGGCCTGGAGGGAAGCCAAAGTCATTCCGCTACCCAAGAGTGGTAAAGCGGCCTTTACTGGTTCTACCAGCCGACCTATCAGCTTGCTGCCAGCTCTTAGCAAACTGTTGGAAAAAATGGTGTTTGACCAAATACAATGCTATTTCTCTGTAAACATATTGACAACAGAGTTTCAGCATGCTTATAGAGAAGAGCAAGCAACATGTACTGCACTGACACAATTGACTGATAATTGGTTGAAAGAAATTGATAGTGAGAAGATTGTGGGAGTTGTACTGTTAGATTTCAGTGCAGCCTTTGATATTATTGACTATAACCTGTTGTTGAGAAAACGTATGTGTTATGGCTTTTCAATCTCTGCCATATCGTAGATTCAGAGTTATCTATCTAATAGAACTCAGAGGGTTTTCTTTAATGGAAGCTTCTCTAATGTCAAACATGTAGAGTGTGGTGTACCACAGGGCAGCTCTCTAGGCCCTCTACTCTTCTATTTTTACCAATGACCTGCCACTGGCATTAAACAAAGCATGTGTGTCCATGTATGCTGATGATTCAACCATATACACGTCAGCAACCACAGCTAATGAAGTCACTGAAACCATTAAAGAGTTGCAGTCTGTTTTAGAATGGGGTGGCCACTAATAAACTGGTCCTGAACATCTCTAAAACTAAGAGCATTGTATTTAGTACAAATCATTCCCTAAGTTCTAGACCTCAGCTGAATCTGGTAATGAATCGTGTGGCTGTTGAACAAGTTGAGGAGACTAAATTACTAGGCGTTACCTTAGATTGTAAACTGTCATGGTCAAAGCATATAGATTCAATGGTTGTAAAGATTGGGAGAGGTCTGTCCGTAATAAAGAGATGCTCTGCTTTTTTGACACCACACTCCACAAAGCAAGTCCTGCAGGCTCTAGTTTTGCCTTATCTTGATTATGGTCCAGTCATGTGGTCGAGTGCTGCAAAGAAAGACCTAGTTAAGCTGCCGCTGGCCCAGAACAGAGCAGGACCTAGTTAAGCTGCAGCTGGCCCAGAACAGAGCAGGACCTAGTTAAGCTGCAGCTGGCCCAGAACAGAGCGGCACGTCTTGCTCTTCATTGTAATCAGAGCGCTGATATACAATGCATTCGGAAAGTATTCAGACCCCAGGGACGTTTTTCACTTTTTGTTTCGTTACAGCCTTATTCTGAAATGGATTAAATATTTTTTTACCCTCATCAATCTGCACACAGTACCCCATAATGACAAAGCAAAAACATGTTTTTAGAAATTTTTGCAAATGTATTAAAATACAGAAACCTTATTTACATAAGTGTTCAGACCCTTTGCTATGAGACTTGAAATTGAGGTCAGGTGCATCCTGTTTCCATTGATCATCCTTGATGTTTCTACAACTTGATTGGAGTCCACCTGTGGTAAATACTATTGATTGGACATGACTTGGAAACACACCTGTCTAAATAAGGTCCCACAGTTGACAGTGAATGTCAGAGCAAAAACCAAGCCATGAGGTCGAAGGAATTGTCCGTAGAGCTCCGAGACAGAATTGTGTCAAGGCATAGGTCTGGGGAAGGGTACCAAAAACTGTCTTCAGCATTGAAGGTCCCCAAGAACACAGTGCCCTCCATCATTCTTAAATGGAAGAAGTTTGGAACCACCAAGACTCTTCCTAGAGCTGGCTGCCCGGCCAAACTGAGCAATGGGTGGAGAAGGGCCTTGGTCAGGGAGGTGACCAAGAACCTGATGGTCACTCTGACAGAGCTCCAGAGTTCCTCTGTGGAGATGGGAGAACCTTCCAGAAGGACAACCATCTCTGCAGCACTCCACCAATCAGGCCTTTATGGTAGCGTGGCCAGACGGAAGCCACTCCTCAGAAAAAGGCACATGACAGCCCGCTTGGAGTTTGCCGAAATCACCTGAAGACTCTCAGACCATGAGAAAGAAGATTCTCTGGTCTGATGAAACCAAGATTGAACTCTTTGGCCTGTATGCCAAGCGTCACGTCTGGAGGAAACCTGGCACCATCCCTATGGTGAAGCATGGTGGTGGCAGCATCATGCTGTGGGGATGTTTTTCAGCGGCAGGGACTGGGAGACTAGTCAGGATCGAGGCAAAGATGAACGGAGCAAAGTACAGAGAGATCCTTGATGAAAACCTGCTCCAGAGCGCTCAGGACCTCAGACTGGGTTGAATGTTCACCTTCCAACAAGACAACGACCCTAAGCATACAGCCAAGACAATGCAGGAGTGGCTTCGGGACAAGTCTCTGAATGTCCTTGAGTGGCCCAGCCAGAGCCCGGACTTGAACCCGATCTAACATCTCTGGAGAGACCTGAAAATAGCTGTGCAGCGACGCTCCCCATCCAACCTGACAGAGCTTGAGAGGATCTGCAGAGAAGAATGAGAGAAACTCCCCAAATACAGGTGTGCCAAGCTTGTAGTGTCATACCCAAGAAGACTCAAGGCTGTAATCGCTGCCAAAGGTGCTTCAACAAAGTACTGAGAAAAGGGCCTGAATATTTATGTAAAATGTGATATTTCAGTTTTTTATATTTTAATACATTTGTAAAAATGTCAAAACCAATTTTTGCTTTGTCATTATTTATTTAATCTATTTTAGAATAATGCTGTAACGTAACAAAATGTGGAAAAAGTCAAGGGGTCTGAATACTTTCCGAATGCAGGTTTTCATCACACTAACCGTCTCTCTCTCTCTCTCTCTCTCTCTCTCTCTCTCTCTCTCTCCCCGTCTCTCTCTCTCTCTCTCTCTCTCCCTCTCTCCCTCGCTCTCTCTCTCTCTCTCTCTCTCTCCCTCTCTCTCTCTCTCCCTCTCCCTCTCCCTCTCCCTCTCTCCCTCTCCCTCCCTCTCCTCTCCTCTCCACAGTGGGTCTCCTCTCCTCCAGCCAGCCCAGGTCTGCGACGTGTTGAAGGGTTTCATCATGGTGTTGTGTTACGTCATGATGAGCTACGTAGACTACAGCATGATGTATCATCTGATCAGAGGACAGTCTGTCATCAAACTATATATAATCTACAACATGCTAGAGGTACACACACTGAGACACACAGCCTCTACACTGGGACACACAGCCTCTACACTGAGACACACAGCCTCTACACCGAGACACACAGCCTCTACACCGAGACACACAGCCTCTACACTGGGACGCACAGCCTCTACACCGAGACACACAGCCTCTACACTGGGACACACAGCCTCTACACTGGGACACACAGCCTCTACACTGGGACACACAGCCTCTACACTGGGACACACAGCCTCTACACCGAGACACACAGCCTCTACACAGGGACGCACAGCCTCTACACCGAGACACACAGCCTCTACACCGAGACACACAGCCTCTACACCGAGACACACAGCCTCTACACCGAGACACACAGCCTCTACACCGAGACACACAGCCTCTACACCGAGACACACAGCCTCTACACCGAGACACACAGCCTCTACACCGAGACACACAGCCTCTACACCGAGACACACAGCCTCTACACTGAGACACACAGCCTCTACACTGAGACACACAGCCTCTACACCGAGACACACAGCCTCTACACCGAGACACACAGCCTCTACACCGAGCCTCTACACCGAGACACACAGCCTCTACACCGAGACACACAGCCTCTACACCGAGACACACAGCCTCTACACCGAGACACACAGCCTCTACACCGAGACACACAGCCTCTACACCGAGACACACAGCCTCTACACCGAGACACACAGCCTCTACACCGAGACACACAGCCTCTACACCGAGACACACAGCCTCTACACCGAGACACACAGCCTCTACACCGAGACACACAGCCTCTACACAGAGCCTCTACACCGAGACACACAGCCTCTACACCGAGACACACAGCCTCTACACTGAGACACACAGCCTCTACACAGAGCCTCTACACCGAGACACACAGCCTCTACACCGAGACACACATCCTCTACACCGAGACACACAGGCTCTACACAGAGCCTCTACACCGAGACACACAGCCTCTACACCGAGACACACAGCCTCTACACCGAGACACACAGCCTCTACACTGAGACACACAGTCTCTACACAGAGCCTCTACACCGAGACACACAGCCTCTACACAGAGCCTCTACACCGAGACACACAGCCTCTACACTGAGACACACAGCCTCTACACTGAGACACACAGCCTCTACACCGAGACACACGGCCTCTACACCGAGACACACAGCCTCTACACTGAGACACACAGCCTCTACACAGAGCCTCTACACCGAGACACACAGCCTCTACACTGAGACACACAGCCTCTACACTGAGACACACAGCCTCTACACCGAGACACACGGCCTCTACACCGAGACACACAGCCTCTACACCGAGACACACAGCCTCTACACAGAGCCTCTACACCGAGACACAGAGCCTCTACACCGAGACACACAGCCTCTACACCGAGACACACAGCCTCTACACCGAGACGCACAGCCTCTACACCGAGACGCACAGCCTCTACACCGAGACGCACAGCCTCTACACCGAGACGCACAGCCTCTACACCGAGACGCACAGCCTCTACACCGAGACACACACAGCCTCTACACCGAGACACACACAGCCTCTACACCGAGACACACAGCCTCTACACCGAGACACACAGCCTCTACACCGAGACGCACAGCCTCTACACCGAGACGCACAGCCTCTACACCGAGACGCACAGCCTCTACACCGAGACACACAGCCTCTACACCGAGACACACACAGCCTCTACACCGAGACACACAGCCTCTACACCGAGACACACAGCCTCTACACCGAGACACACAGCCTCTACACTGAGACACACAGCCTCTACACCGAGACACACAGCCTCTACACCGAGACACACAGCCTCTACACCGAGACACACAGCCTCTACACTGAGACACACAGCCTCTACACTGAGACACACAGCCTCTACACTGAGACACACAGCCTCTACACCGAGACACACAGCCTCTACACCGAGACACACAGCCTCTACACCGAGACACACAGCCTCTACACCGAGACACACAGCCTCTACACTGAGACACACAGCCTCTACACCGAGACACACAGCCTCTACACCGAGACACACAGCCTCTACACTGAGACACACAGCCTCTACACTGAGACACACAGCCTCTACACCGAGACACACAGCCTCTACACCGAGACACACAGCCTCTACACCGAGACACACAGCGACACACAGCCTCTACGCTGAGACACACAGCCTCTACACCGAGACACACAGCCTCTACACCGGGACACACAGCCTCTACACCGAGACACACAGCCTCTACACCGGGACACACAGCCTCTACACCGGGACACACAGCCTCTACACCGAGACACACAGCCTCTACACCGAGACACACAGCCTCTACACCGAGACACACAGCCTCTACACCGAGACACACAGCCTCTACACCGAGACACACAGCCTCTACACCGAGACACACAGCCTCTACACCGAGACACACAGCCTCTACACTGAGACACACAGCGACACACAGCCTCTACACTGGGACACCCAGCCTCTACGCTGAGACACACAGCCTCTACACCGAGACACACAGCCTCTACACCGAGACACACAGCCTCTACACTGGGACACACAGCCTCTACACCGAGACACACAGACACACAGCCTCTACACCGGGACACACAGCCTCTACACTGAGACACACAGCCTCTACACCGGGACACACAGCCTCTACACCGAGACACACGGCCTCTACACCGAGACACACACAGAGACACACAGCCTCTACACTGAGACACACAGCCTCTACACCGAGACACACAGCCTCTACACCGAGACACACAGCCTCTACACCGAGACACACAGCCTCTACACCGAGACACACAGCCTCTACACCGAGACACACAGCCTCTACACCGAGACACACAGCCTCTACACTGAGACACACAGCCTCTACACACAGCCTCTACACAGAGACACACAGCCTCTACACCGAGACACACAGCCTCTACACTGAGACACACAGCCTCTACACTGAGACACACAGCCTCTACACCGAGACACACAGCCTCTACACTGAGACACACAGCCTCTACACACAGCCTCTACACTGAGACACACAGCCTCTACACTGAGACACACAGCCTCTACACTGAGACACACAGCCTCTACACTGAGACACACAGCCTCTACACCGAGACACACAGCCTCTACACCGAGACACACAGCCTCTACACCGAGACACACAGCCTCTACACCGAGACACACAGCCTCTACACAGAGACACACAGCCTCTACACTGAGACACACAGCCTCTACACCGAGACACACACACAGAGACACACAGCCTCTACACTGAGACACACAGCCTCTACACCGAGACACACAGCCTCTACACCGAGACACACAGCCTCTACACCGAGACACACAGCCTCTACACTGAGACACACAGCCTCTACACCGAGACACACAGCCTCTACACTGAGACACACAGCCTTTACACCGAGACACACAGACTCTACACTGAGACACACAGCCTCTACACTGAGACACACAGCCTCTACACCGAGACACACAGCCTCTACACCGAGACACACAGCCTCTACACCGAGACACACAGCCTCTACACCGAGACACACAGCCTCTACACCGAGACACACAGCCTCTACACCGAGACACACAGCCTCTACACCGAGACACACAGCCTCTACACTGAGACACACAGCCTCTACACCGAGACACACAGCCTCTACACCGAGACACACAGCCTCTACACCGAGACACACAGCCTCTACACCGAGACACACAGCCTCTACACCGAGACACACAGCCTCTACACTGAGACACACAGCCTCTACACTGAGACACACAGACTCTACACTGAGACACACAGCCTCTACACAGAGACACACAGCCTCTACACCGAGACACACAGCCTCTACACTGACACACAGCCTCTACACTGAGACACACAGACTCTACACTGAGACACACACACACAGAGACACACACACAGAGACACACAGCCTCTACACTGAGACACACAGCCTCTACACTGAGACACACACAGAGACACACAGCCTCTACACAGAGACACACAGCCTCTACACAGAGACACACAGCCTCTACACAGAGACACACAGCCTCTACACCGAGACACACAGCCTCTACACTGACACACAGCCTCTACACCGAGACACACAGCCTCTACACCGGGACACACAGCCTCTACACTGAGACACACAGCCTCTACACCGAGACACACAGCCTCTACACTGAGACACACGGCTTCTACACCGAGACACACAGCCTCTACACCGAGACACACAGCCTCTACACCGAGACACACAGCCTCTACACCGAGACACACAGCCTCTACACTGAGACACAGCCTCTACACTGAGACACACAGCCTCTACACTGAGACACACAGCCTCTACACTGAGACACACAGCCTCTACACCGAGACACACAGCCTCTACACTGAGACACACAGCCTCTACACCGAGACACACAGCCTCTACACCGAGACACACAGCCTCTACACCGAGACACACAGCCTCTACACCGAGACACACAGCCTCTACATGGAGACACACAGCCTCTACACCGAGACACACAGCCTCTACACCGAGACACACAGCCTCTACACCGAGACACACAGCCTCTACACTGAGACACACACACTGAGACACACAGCCTCTACACCGAGACACACAGCCTCTACACCGAGACACACAGCCTCTACACTGAGACACACAGCCTCTACACCGAGACACACAGCCTCTACACCGAGACACACAGCCTCTACACTGAGACACACACAGAGACACACAGCCTCTACACCAAGACACACAGCCTCTACACCGAGACACACAGCCTCTACACCGAGACACACAGCCTCTACACTGGGACACACGGCCTCTACACCGAGACACACAGCCTCTACACCGAGACACACAGCCTCTACACCGAGACACACGGCCTCTACACCGAGACACACGGCCTCTACACCGAGACACACAGCCTCTACACCGAGACACACAGCCTCTACACTGAGACACACACACTGAGACACACAGCCTCTACACCGAGACACACAGCCTCTACACCGAGACGCACAGCCTCTACACCGAGACACACAGCCTCTACACCGGGACACACAGCCTCTACACCGAGACACACAGCCTCTACACTGAGACACACAGCCTCTACACCGAGACACACAGCCTCTACACCGAGACACACAGCCTCTACACCGAGACACACAGCCTCTACACCGAGACACACAGCCTCTACACCGAGACACACAGCCTCTACACCGAGACACACAGCCTCTACACCGAGACACACAGCCTCTACACTGAGACACACACACAGCCTCTACACCGAGACACACAGCCTCTACACCGAGACACACAGCCTCTACACTGAGACACACACACTGAGACACACAGCCTCTACACCGAGACACACAGCCTCTACACCGAGACACACAGCCTCTACACTGAGACACACAGCCTCTACACTGAGACACACAGCCTCTACACCGAGACACACAGCCTCTACACTGAGACACACACAGAGACACACAGACTCTACACCGAGACACACACAGAGACACACAGCCTCTACACCGAGACACACAGCCTCTACACTGAGACACACAGCCTCTACACTGAGACACACAGCCTCTACACCGAGACACACAGCCTCTACACTGAGACACACAGCCTCTACACTGAGACACACAGCCTCTACACCGAGACACACAGCCTCTACACCGAGACACACAGCCTCTACACCGAGACACACAGCCTCTACACTGAGACACACAGCCTCTACACCGAGACACACAGCCTCTACGCTGAGACACACAGCCTCTACACCGCCTCTACACAGAGACACACAGCCTCTACACCGAGACACACAGCCTCTACACTGAGACACACAGCCTCTACACCGAGACACACAGCCTCTACACTGAGGCACACAGCCTCTACACTGAGACACACAGCCTCTACACTGAGGCACACAGCCTCTACACAGAGACATACAGCCTCTACACTGAGACACACACAGAGACACACAGCCTCTACACCGAGACACACACAGAGACACACAGCTTCTACACCGAGACACACAGCCTCTACACTGAGACACACAGCCTCTACACCGAGACACACAGCCTCTACACCGAGACACACGGCCTCTACACCGAGACACACAGCCTCTACGCTGAGACACACAGCCTCTACACCGAGACACACGGCCTCTACACCGAGACACACAGCCTCTACACTGAGACACACAGCCTCTACACTGAGACACACACAGAGACACACAGCCTCTACACTGAGACACACAGCCTCTACACTGAGACACACACAGAGACACACAGCCTCTACACTGAGACACACAGCCTCTACACTGAGACACACACAGAGACACACAGCCTCTACACTGAGACACACAGCCTCTACACCGAGACACACAGCCTCTACACTGAGACACACACACAGAGACACACAGCCTCTACACTGAGACACACAGCCTCTACACTGAGACACACAGCCTCTACACTGAGACACACAGCCTCTACACCGAGACACACAGCCTCTACACAGAGACACACAGCCTCTACACTGAGACACACAGCCTCTACACTGAGACACACAGCCTCTACACCGAGACACACAGCCTCTACACAGAGACACACAGCCTCTACACTGAGACACACAGCCTCTACACCGAGACACACAGCCTCTACACTGAGACACACACAGAGACACACAGCCTCTACACCGAGACACACAGCCTCTACACCGAGACACACAGCCTCTACACCGAGACGCACAGCCTCTACACCGAGACGCACAGCCTCTACACCGAGACGCACAGCCTCTACACCGAGACGCACAGCCTCTACACGGAGAGCCTCTACACAGAGACACACAGCCTCTACACTGAGACACACAGCCTCTACACTGAGACACACAGCCTCTACACTGAGATACACAGCCTCTACACTGAGACACACACAGAGACACACAGCCTCTACACCGAGACACACAGCCTCTACACCGAGACGCACAGCCTCTAGACCGAGACAAACAGCCTCTACACGGAGAGCCTCTACACAGAGACACACAGCCTCTACACCGAGACACACAGCCTCTACACCGAGACGCACAGCCTCTACACTGAGACACACAGCCTCTACACTGAGACACACAGCCTCTACACCGAGACGCACAGCCTCTACACCGAGACACACAGCCTCTACACTGAGACACACAGCGACACACAGGCTCTACACTGAGACACACAGCCTCTACACTGAGACACACACACAGAGACACACAGCCTCTACACTGAGACACACAGCCTCTACACTGAGACACACAGCCTCTACACTGAGACACACAGCCTCTACACCGAGACACACAGCCTCTACACAGAGACACACAGCCTCTACACTGAGACACACAGCCTCTACACTGAGACACACAGCCTCTACACCGAGACACACAGCCTCTACACAGAGACACACAGCCTCTACACTGAGACACACAGCCTCTACACCGAGACACACAGCCTCTACACTGAGACACACACAGAGACACACAGCCTCTACACCGAGACACACAGCCTCTACACCGAGACACACAGCCTCTACACCGAGACGCACAGCCTCTACACCGAGACGCACAGCCTCTACACCGAGCACGCCTCTACACCGAGACGCACAGCCTCTACACGGAGAGCCTCTACACAGAGACACACAGCCTCTACACTGAGACACACAGCCTCTACACTGAGACACACAGCCTCTACACTGAGACACACAGCCTCTACACTGAGACACACAGCGAGACACACAGCCTCTACACCGAGAAACACAGCCTCTACACCGAGACACACAGCCTCTACACCGAGACACACAGCCTCTACACCGAGACGCACAGCCTCTAGACCGAGACAAACAGCCTCTACACGGAGAGCCTCTACACAGAGACACACAGCCTCTACACCGAGACACACAGCCTCTACACCGAGACGCACAGCCTCTACACTGAGACACACAGCCTCTACACTGAGACACACAGCCTCTACACCGAGACGCACAGCCTCTACACCGAGACACACAGCCTCTACACTGAGACACACAGCGACACACAGGCTCTACACTGAGACACACAGCCTCTACACTGAGACACACACACAGAGACACACAGCCTCTACACTGAGACACACAGCCTCTACACTGAGACACACAGCCTCTACACTGAGACACACAGCCTCTACACCGAGACACACAGCCTCTACACAGAGACACACAGCCTCTACACTGAGACACACAGCCTCTACACTGAGACACACAGCCTCTACACCGAGACACACAGCCTCTACACAGAGACACACAGCCTCTACACTGAGACACACAGCCTCTACACCGAGACACACAGCCTCTACACTGAGACACACACAGAGACACACAGCCTCTACACCGAGACACACAGCCTCTACACCGAGACACACAGCCTCTACACCGAGACGCACAGCCTCTACACCGAGACGCACAGCCTCTACACCGAGACGCACAGCCTCTACACCGAGACGCACAGCCTCTACACGGAGAGCCTCTACACAGAGACACACAGCCTCTACACTGAGACACACAGCCTCTACACTGAGACACACAGCCTCTACACTGAGACACACAGCCTCTACACTGAGACACACACAGAGACACACAGCCTCTACACCGAGAAACACAGCCTCTACACCGAGACACACAGCCTCTACACCGAGACGCACAGCCTCTAGACCGAGACAAACAGCCTCTACACGGAGAGCCTCTACACAGAGACACACATCCTCTACACCGAGACACACAGCCTCTACACCGAGACGCACAGCCTCTACACTGAGACACACAGCCTCTACACTGAGACACACAGCCTCTACACCGAGACGCACAGCCTCTACACCGAGACACACAGCCTCTACACTGAGACACACAGCGACACACAGGCTCTACACTGAGACACACAGCCTCTACACCGAGACACAAAGCCTCTACACCGAGACACACAGCCTCTACACCGAGACGCACAGCCTCTACACTGAGACACACAGCCTCTACACCGAGACACACAGCCTCTACACCGAGACACACAGCCTCTACACTGAGACACACCGCCTCTACACCGAGACACACAGCCTCTACACCGAGACACACAGCCTCTACACCGAGACACAGAGCCTCTACGCTGAGACACACAGCCTCTACACTGAGACACACAGCCTCTACACACAGCCTCTACACAGAGACACACAGCCTCTACACCGAGACACACAGCCTCTACACCGAGACACACAGCCTCTACACCGAGACACACAGCCTCTACACCGAGACACACAGCCTCTACGCTGAGACACACAGCCTCTACACTGAGACACACAGCCTCTACACACAGCCTCTACACCGAGACACACAGCCTCTACACCGAGACACACAGCCTCTACACCGAGACACACAGCCTCTACACCGAGACACACAGCCTCTACACACAGCCTCTACACCGAGACACACAGCCTCTACACTGAGACACACAGCCTCTACACTGAGACACACAGCCTCTACACACATCCTCTACACCGAGACACACAGCCTCTACACTGAGACACACAGCCTCTACACCGAGACACACAGCCTCTACACCGAGACACACAGCCTCTACACCGAGACACACAGCCTCTACACCGAGACACACAGCCTCTACACTGAGACACACAGCCTCTACGCTGAGACACACAGCCTCTACGCTGAGACACACAGCCTCTACACCTGAGACACACAGCCTCTACACCGAGACACACAGCCTCTACACCGAGACACACAGCCTCTACACCGAGACACACAGCCTCTACACCGAGACACACAGCCTCTACACCGAGACACACAGCCTCTACACCGAGACACACACACAGAGACACACAGCCTCTACACCGAGACACACAGCCTCTACACCGAGACACACAGCCTCTACACCGAGACACACAGCCTCTACACCGAGACACACAGCCTCTACACCGAGACACACAGCCTCTACACAGAGACACACAGCCTCTACACCGAGACACACAGCCTCTACACCGAGATACACAGCCTCTACACAGAGACACACAGCCTCTACACCGAGACACACAGCCTCTACACAGATACACACAGCCTCTACACCGAGACACACAGCCTCTACACTGAGACACACAGCCTCTACACTGAGACACACAGCCTCTACACCGAGACACACAGCCTCTACGCTGAGACACACAGCCTCTACACCGAGATACACAGCCTCTACACAGAGACACACAGCCTCTACACGAGACACACAGCCTCTACACAGATACACACAGCCTCTACACCGAGACACACAGCCTCTACACTGAGACACACAGCCTCTACACTGACACACAGCCTCTACACTGAGACACACAGCCTCTACACTGAGACACACACAGAGACACACAGCCTCTACACCGAGAAACACAGCCTCTACACCGAGACACACAGCCTCTACACCGAGACGCACAGCCTCTACACCGAGACGCACAGCCTCTACACCGAGACGCACAGCCTCTACACCGAGACGCACAGCCTCTACACGGAGAGCCTCTACACAGAGACACACAGCCTCTACACCGAGACACACAGCCTCTACACCGAGACGCACAGCCTCTACACTGAGACACACAGCCTCTACACTGAGACACACAGCCTCTACACCGAGACGCACAGCCTCTACACCGAGACACACAGCCTCTACACTGAGACACACAGCGACACACAGGCTCTACACTGAGACACACAGCCTCTACACCGAGACACACAGCCTCTACACCGAGACACACAGCCTCTACACCGAGACGCACAGCCTCTACACTGAGACACACAGCCTCTACACCGAGACACACAGCCTCTACACCGAGACACACAGCCTCTACACTGAGACACACCGCCTCTACACCGAGACACACAGACTCTACACCGAGACACACAGCCTCTACACCGAGACACAGAGCCTCTACGCTGAGACACACAGCCTCTACACTGAGACACACAGCCTCTACACACAGCCTCTACACAGAGACACACAGCCTCTACACCGAGACACACAGCCTCTACACCGAGACACACAGCCTCTACACCGAGACACACAGCCTCTACGCCGAGACACACAGCCTCTACGCTGAGACACACAGCCTCTACACTGAGACACACAGCCTCTACACACAGCCTCTACACAGAGACACACAGCCTCTACACCGAGACACACAGCCTCTACACCGAGACACACAGCCTCTACACCGAGACACACAGCCTCTACACACAGCCTCTACACCGAGACACACAGCCTCTACACTGAGACACACAGCCTCTACACTGAGACACACAGCCTCTACACACATCCTCTACACCGAGACACACAGCCTCTACACTGAGACACACAGCCTCTACACCGAGACACACAGCCTCTACACCGAGACACACAGCCTCTACACCGAGACACACAGCCTCTACACTGAGACACACAGCCTCTACGCTGAGACACACAGCCTCTACGCTGAGACACACAGCCTCTACACCTGAGACACACAGCCTCTACACCGAGACACACAGCCTCTACACCGAGACACACAGCCTCTACACCGAGACACACAGCCTCTACACCGAGACACACAGCCTCTACACCGAGACACACAGCCTCTACACCGAGACACACACACAGAGACACACAGCCTCTACACCGAGACACACAGCCTCTACACCGAGACACACAGCCTCTACACCGAGACACACAGCCTCTACACCGAGACACACAGCCTCTACACCGAGACACACAGCCTCTACACAGAGACACACAGCCTCTACACCGAGACACACAGCCTCTACACCGAGATACACAGCCTCTACACAGAGACACACAGCCTCTACACCGAGACACACAGCCTCTACACAGATACACACAGCCTCTACACCGAGACACACAGCCTCTACACTGAGACACACAGCCTCTACACTGAGACACACAGCCTCTACACCGAGACACACAGCCTCTACGCCGAGACACACAGCCTCTACGCTGAGACACACAGCCTCTACGCTGAGACACACAGCCTCTACGCTGAGACACACAGCCTCTACGCTGAGACACACAGCCTCTACACCTGAGACACACAGCCTCTACACCGAGACACACAGCCTCTACACTGAGACACACAGCCTCTACACTGAGACACACAGCCTCTACACCGAGACACACAGCCTCTACACCGAGACGCACAGCCTCTACACCGAGACGCACAGCCTCTACACCGAGACGCACAGCCTCTACACCGAGACGCACAGCCTCTACACCGAGACGCACAGCCTCTACACCGAGACGCACAGCCTCTACACCGAGACGCACAGCCTCTACACCGAGACGCACAGCCGCTACACCGAGACGCACAGCCTCTACACAGAGACGCACAGCCTCTACACCGAGACACACAGCCTCTACACCGAGACACACAGCCTCTACACCGAGACACACAGCCTCTACACCGAGACACACAGCCTCTACACCGAGACACACACAGAGACACACAGCCTCTACACCGAGACACACAGCCTCTACACTGAGACACACAGCCTCTACACTGAGACACACAGCCTCTACACCGAGACACACAGCCTCTACACCGAGACACACGGCCTCTACACCGAGACACACAGCCTCTACACCGAGACACACAGCCTCTACACTGAGACACACGGCCTCTACACCGAGACAGACAGCCTCTACACCGAGACACACCGCCTCTACACCGAGACACACACACAGAGACACACAGCCTCTACACCGAGACACACAGCCTCTACACTGAGACACACAGCCTCTACACTGAGACACACAGCCTCTACACTGAGACACACAGCCTCTACACCGAGACACACAGCCTCTACACCGAGACACACAGCCTCTACACCGAGACACACAGCCTCTACACCGAGACGCACAGCCTCTACACCGAGACGCACAGCCTCTACACCGAGACGCACAGCCTCTACACCGAGACGCACAGCCTCTACACAGAGACGCACAGCCTCTACACTGAGACGCACAGCCTCTACAATGAGACACACAGCCTCTACACAGAGACACACAGCCTCTACACTGAGACACACAGCCTCTACACTGAGACACACAGCCTCTACACCGAGACACACAGCCTCTACACCGAGACACACAGCCTCTACACTGAGACACACGGCCTCTACACCAAGACACACGGCCTCTACACCGAGACACACGGCCTCTACACCGAGACACACGGCCTCTACACCGAGACACACGGCCTCTACACCGAGACACACAGCCTCTACACTGAGACACACGGCCTCTACACCGAGACAGACAGCCTCTACACCGAGACACACCGCCTCTACACCGAGACACACACACAGAGACACACAGCCTCTACACCGAGACACACAGCCTCTACACTGAGACACACAGCCTCTACACTGAGACACACAGCCTCTATACCGAGACACACAGCCTCTACACAGAGACACACAGCCTCTACACCGAGACACACAGCCTCTACACCGAGACACACAGCCTCTACACCGAGACACACAGCATCTACACCGAGACACACAGCCTCTACACTGAGACACACAGCCTCTACACCGAGACACACAGCCTCTACACCGAGGCACACAGCCTCTACACCGAGACACACAGCCTCTACACCGAGACACACAGCCTCTACGCTGAGACACACAGCCTCTACACCGAGACACACAGCCTCTACACCGAGACACACAGCCTCTACACCGAGACACACGGCCTCTACACCGAGACACACGGCCTCTACACCGAGACACACAGCCTCTACACCGAGACACACAGCCTCTACACTGAGACACACAGCCTCTACACCGAGACGCACAGCCTTTACACTGAGACACACAGCCTCTACACCGAGACACACAGCCTCTACACCGAGACACACAGCCTCTACACCGAGACACACGGCCTCTACACCGAGACACACAGCCTCTACACCGAGACACACAGCCTCTACACTGAGACACACAGCCTCTACACCGAGACACACAGCCTCTACACAGAGACACAACAGACCAACCATCTATATGTGTGTTTCCCCTGCAGGTAGCA
>NW_025536110.1:0-17500 GCF_020615455.1 Coregonus clupeaformis | reverse complement strand
CTAACCCCTGGCCTCTCTAACCCCTGGCCTCTCTAACCCCTGGCCTCTCTAACCTCTCTAACCCCTGGCCTCTCTACCCCCTGGCCTCTCTAACCCCTGGCCTCTCTAACCCCTGGCCTCTCTAACCCCTGGCCTCTCTAACCCCTGGCCTCTCTAACCTCTCTAACCCCTGGCCTCTCTAACCCCTGGCCTCTCTAACCCCTGACCTCTCTAACCCCTGGCCTCTCTAACCCCTGACCTCTCTAACCCCTGGCCTCTCTAACCCCTGGCCTCTCTAACCCCTGGCCTCTCTAACCCCTGTCCTCTCTAACCTCTGGCCTCTCTAACCCCTGGCCTCTCTAACCCCTGGCCTCTCTAACCCCTGTCCTCTCTAACCTCTGGCCTCTCTAACCCCTGGCCTCTCTAACCCCTGGCCTCTCTAACCCCTGGCCTCTCTAACCCCTGGCCTCTCTAACCCCTGGCCTCTCTAACCTCTCTAACCCCTGGCCTCTCTAACCCCTGGCCTCTCTAACACCTGGCCTCTCTAACCCCTGGCCTCTCTAACCCCTCTAACCTCTGGCCTCTCTAACCCCTGGCCTCTCTAACCCCTGGCCTCTCTAACCCCTGGCCTCTCTAACCCCTGGCCTCTCTAACCCCTGGCCTCTCTAACCCCTGGCCTCTCTAACCCCTGGCCTCTCTAACCCCTGGCCTCTCTAACCTCTCTAACCCCTGGCCTCTCTAACCCCTGGCCTCTCTAACCCCTGGCCTCTCTAACCCCTGGCCTCTCTAACCTCTGGCCTCTCTAACCCCTGGCCTCTCTAACCCCTGGCCTCTCTAACCCCTGGCCTCTCTAACCCCTGGCCTCTCTAACCCCTGGCCTCTCTAACCCCTGGCCTCTCTAACCCCTGGCCTCTCTAACCCCTGGCCTCTCTAACCCCTGGCCTCTCTAACCCCTGGCCTCTCTAACCCCTGGCCTCTCTAACCTCTCTAACCCCTGGCCTCTCTAACCCCTGTCCTCTCTAACCCCTGGCCTCTCTAACCCCTGGCCTCTCTAACCCCTGACCTCTCTAACCCCTGGCCTCTCTAACCCCTGGCCTCTCTAACCCCTGGCCTCTCTAACCTCTCTAACCCCTGGCCTCTCTAACCCCTGGCCTCTCTAACCCCCTGGCCTCTCTAACCCCTGGCCTCTCTAACCCCTGGCCTCTCTAACCCCTGGCCTCTCTAACCCCTGGCCTCTCTAACCCCTGTCCTCTCTAACCCCTGGCCTCTCTAACCCCTGGCCTCTCTAACCTCTTTAACCCCTGGCCTCTCTAACCCCTGTCCTCTCTAACCCCTGGCCTCTCTAACCCCTGTCCTCTCTAACCCCTGGCCTCTCTAACCCCTGGCCTCTCTAACCCCTGGCCTCTCTAACCTCTCTAACCCCTGGCCTCTCTAACCCCTGGCCTCTCTAACCCCTGGCCTCTCTAACCCCTGGCCTCTCTAATCCCTGGCCTCTCTAACCCCTGGCCTCTCTAACCCCTGGCCTCTCTAACCCCTGGCCTCTCTAACCTCTCTAACCCCTGGCCTCTCTAACCCCTGGCCTCTCTAACCTCTCTAACCCCTGGCCTCTCTAACCCCTGGCCTCTCTAACCCCTGGCCTCTCTAACCTCTCTAACCCCTGGCCTCTCTAACCCCTCTAACCCCTGGCCTCTCTAACCCCTGGCCTCTCTAACCCCTGGCCTCTCTAACCCCTGGCCTCTCTAACCCCTGGCCTCTCTAACCTCTCTAACCCCTGGCCTCTCTAACCCCTGGCCTCTCTAACCCCTCTAACCCCTGACCTCTCTAACCCCTGGCCTCTCTAACCCCTGGCCTCTCTAACCCCTGGCCTCTCTAACCCCTGGCCTCTCTAACCCCTGGCCTCTCTAACCTCTCTAACCCCTGGCCTCTCTAACCCCTGGCCTCTCTAACCTCTCTAACCCCTGGCCTCTCTAACCCCTGGCCTCTCTAACCTCTCTAACCCCTGGCCTCTCTAACCTCTCTAACTCCTGGCCTCTCTAACCTCTCTAACCCCTGGCCTCTCTAACCCCTGGCCTCTCTAACCCCTGGCCTCTCTAACCCCTGGCCTCTCTAACCCCTGGCCTCTCTAACCCCTGTCCTCTCTAACCCCTGGCCTCTCTAACCTCTCTAACCCCTGGCCTCTCTAACCCCTGGCCTCTCTAACCCCTGTCCTCTCTAACCCCTGGCCTCTCTAACCTCTCTAACCCCTGGCCTCTCTAACCCCTGGCCTCTCTAACCCCTGGCCTCTCTAACCCCTGACCTCTCTAACCCCTGGCCTCTCTAACCTCTCTAACCCCTGGCCTCTCTAACCCCTGGCCTCTCTAGCCCCTGGCCTCTCTAACCCCTCTAACCCCTGACCTCTCTAACCCCTGGCCTCTCTAACCCCTGGCCTCTCTAACCCCTGGCCTCTCTAACCCCTGGCCTCTCTAACCCCTGGCCTCTCTAACCTCTCTAACCCCTGGCCTCTCTAACCCCTGGCCTCTCTAACCTCTCTAACCCCTGGCCTCTCTAACCCCTGGCCTCTCTAACCTCTCTAACCCCTGTCCTCTCTAACCCCTGTCCTCTCTAACCCCTGGCCTCTCTAACCTCTCTAACCCCTGGCCTCTCTAACCTCTCTAACCCCTGGCCTCTCTAAACCCTGGCCTCTCTAACCCCTGGCCTCTCTAACCTCTCTAACCCCTGGCCTCTCTAACCCCTGGCCTCTCTAACCCCTGTCCTCTCTAACCCCTGGCCTCTCTAACCTCTCTAACCCCTGGCCTCTCTAACCCCTGGCCTCTCTAACCCCTGGCCTCTCTAACCCCTGACCTCTCTAACCCCTGGCCTCTCTAACCTCTCTAACCCCTGGCCTCTCTAACCCCTGGCCTCTCTAACCCCTGGCCTCTCTAACCCCTGGCCTCTCTAACCCCTGGCCTCTCTAACCCCTGGCCTCTCTAACCCCTGGCCTCTCTAACCTCTCTAACCCCTGGCCTCTCTAACCCCTGGCCTCTCTAACCCCTGGCCTCTCTAACCCCTGGCCTCTCTAACCTCTCTAACCCCTGGCCTCTTTACCCCCTGGCCTCTCTAACCCCTGGCCTCTCTAACCCCTGGCCTCTCTAACCCCTGGCCTCTCTAACCCCTGGCCTCTCTAACCCCTGGCCTCTCTAACCCCTGGCCTCTCTAACCCCTGGCCTCTCTAACCTCTCTAACCCCTGGCCTCTCTAACCCCTGGCCTCTCTAACCCCTGGCCTCTCTAACCCCTCTAACCCCTGGCCTCTCTAACCCCTGGCCTCTCTAACCTCTGGCCTCTCTAACCCCTGGCCTCTCTAACCCCTGGCCTCTCTAACCCCTGGCCTCTCTAACCCCTGGCCTCTCTAACTCCTGGCCTCTCTAACCTCTGGCCTCTCTAACCCCTGGCCTCTCTAACCTCTGGCCTCTCTAACCCCTGGCCTCTCTAACCCCTGGCCTCTCTAACCCCTGGCCTCTCTAACCCCTGGCCTCTCTAACCCCCTGGCCTCTCTAACCCCTGGCCTCTCTAACCCCTGGCCTCTCTAACCCCTGGCCTCTCTAACCCCTGGCCTCTCTAACCCCTGGCCTCTCTAACCCCTGGCCTCTCTAACCTTGGCCTCTCTAACCCCTGGCCTCTCTAATCCCTCTAACCCCTGACCTCTCTAACCCCTGGCCTCTCTAACCCCTGACCTCTCTAACCCCTGGCCTCTCTAACCCCTGGCCTCTCTAACCCCTGGCCTCTCTAACCCCTGGCCTCTCTAACCCCTGGCCTCTCTAACCCCTGGCCTCTCTAACCTTGGCCTCTCTAACCCCTGGCCTCTCTAATCCCTCTAACCCCTGGCCTCTCTAACCCCTGGCCTCTCTAACCCCTGGCCTCTCTAACCTTGGCCTCTCTAACCCCTGGCCTCTCTAATCCCTCTAACCCCTGGCCTCTCTAACCCCTGACCTCTCTAACCCCTGGTGGTCATATTCTGCCATTAAAACATTTTTATTCCATCTGGATTGTTATTGAGGTAAATATAACAGTAATCCTGCTCTTCTCCTCTCTCTCTCTCTCTCTCTCTCTCTCCCCTCCTCTCCTCTCTCTCTCTCTCTCTCTCTCTCCCCTCCTCCCCCTCTCTCTCTCTCCCCTCCTCTCTCTCTCCCCTCCTCTTTCTCCCCTCCTCCCCCTCTCTCTCTCTCCACAGATATAAAGGAGCGGTTCACTAACTATGTTCTGTTACTCATTGTCTGTCTACGAAACATGGAGCAGTTCTCCTGGAACCCTGGTAACTACTGTCTGTCTGTCTGTCTGTCTGTCTGTCTGTCTGCCTGTCTGTCTGCCTGTCTGCCTGTCTGTCTGCCTGTCTGCCTGTCTGTCTGCCTGTCTGCCTGTCTGTCTGCCTGTCTGTCTGTTTGAGCCCTGCTCAAACACACCAGAGTCCGCTTAACAAGGTCCTGTTGAAAGCTTATTTTTATTTTTTTACAATGTGCTGTGTTAGAGCAGGGCTGGAGCAAAAGCCTGCACACCTAGTATCTCTCATGGAGGATGGTTGGCCATCCTGCTCCTAGTATCTCTCCTGGACTCTCCTGGAGGAGGGTTGGCCATCCTGCACCCAGTATCTCCTGGAGGATGGTTGGCCATCCTGCACCCAGTATCTCTCCTGGAGGAGGCTTGGCCATCCTGCTCCTAGTATCTCTCCTGGACTGTCCTGGAGGAGGGTTGGCCATCCTGCACACCCAGTATCGCTCCTGGACTCTCCTGGAGGATGGTTGGCCATCCTGCACACCCATTATCTCTCCTGGAGGATGGTTGGCCATCCTGCACACCCAGTATCTCTCCTGGAGGACGGTTGGCCATCCTGCACATCCAGGATCTCTCCTGGAGGAGGGTTGGCCATCCTGCACACCCAGTATCGCTCCTGGACTCTCCTGGAGGATGGTTGGCCATCCTGCACACCCAGTATCACTCCTGGACTCTCCTGGAGGATGGTTGGCCATCCTGCACACCCAGTATCACTCCTGGACTCTCCTGGAGGATGGTTGGCCATCCTGCACACCCAGTATCGCTCCTGGACTCTCCTGGAGGATGGTTGGCCATCCTGCACACCCAGTATCACTCCTGGACTCTCCTGGAGGAGGGTTGGCCATCCTGCACACCCAGTATCGCTCCTGGACTCTCCTGGAGGATGGTTGGCCATCCTGCACACCCAGTATCACTCCTGGACTCTCCTGGAGGACGGTTGGCCATCCTGCACATCCAGTATCGCTCCTGGACTCTCCTGGAGGATGGTTGGCCATCCTGCACACCCAGTATCACTCCTGGACTCTCCTGGAGGACGGTTGGCCATCCTGCACACCCAGTATCGCTCCTGGACTCTCCTGGAGGATGGTTGGCCATCCTGCACACCCAGTATCACTCCTGGACTCTCCTGGAGGAGGGTTGGCCATCCTGCACACCCAGTATCGCTCCTGGACTCTCCTGGAGGATGGTTGGCCATCCTGCACACCCAGTATCACTCCTGGACTCTCTTGGAGGACGGTTGGCCATCCTGCACATCCAGTATCGCTCCTGGACTCTCCTGGAGGATGGTTGGCCATCCTGCACACCCAGTATCACTCCTGGACTCTCCTGGAGGACGGTTGGCCATCCTGCACACCCAGTATCGCTCCTGGACTCTCCTGGAGGATGGTTGGCCATCCTGCACACCCAATATCGCTCCTGGACTCTCCTGGAGGATGGTTGGCCATCCTGCAACATTACAATTACAACCAAATACTTTCTAAAATAATTTCCTCATTCAATGAACCAGAGATCAAATGGCTAAGGTGGGCGAGGTAGCTAACTAAGATGTTGATCTATTTCGAATGCTAAAATATTCAGCATAGGAGTTACTTGTCAATTAGGCTATTGTAATATATCATAATTACATGGCCAGTGTTGAATAGAGGAGAATCCTAGACCATTTTGTGCACTTTGGAGACGGTTTTACAAGCAGATTATGCAGCATTATGGACCCGTATCAGCTGGGTGTCTGTATTGATAATGTATCGATCAGTTATGTTATTGATTAGTGCTGTATTAATATAGTATTGATAATTTCCTGATCGGTTATTATGATTGATTAGTGTTGTATTGTTGATGTACTGATTTCATTATTGATTAGTGATGTATTGATAACGTACTGATCGGTTAATATGATTGATTAGTGTTGTATTGTTAATGTACTGATTTCATTATTGATTAGTGATGTATTGATAACATGCTGATCGGTTAATATGATTGATTAGTGTTGTATTGTTAATGTACTGATTTCATTATTGATTAGTGATGTATTGATAACATACTGATCGGTTAATATTATTGATTTTTAATGACAGATCACCTGTGGGTGCTGTTTCCTGACGTCGTCATGGTGATAGCATCTGAGGTTACCGTGGATGTCGTCAAGCACGCCTTCATCACCAAGTTTAACGACATCACTGCAGACGTAAGAGAGGGTGTGTGTTTGTGTGTGTCTCTTGGGGTATGTAGGAAAACAGCCTGAAATAAAGCTGATATTCTGTGCTGTCTCCTGATATGAAACATTTGATCTCAAATCCAAAATGGTGGAGTAAAGAGCCCAGCTGAAAGAAATGCAGCTTTACTGTCCAGATACATCCAAAATGGTGGAGTAAAGAGCCCAGCTGAAAGAAATGCAGCTTTACTGTCCAGATACATCCAAAATGGTGGAGTAAAGAGCCCAGCTGAAAGAAATGCAGCTTTACTGTCCAGATACATCCAAAATGGTGGAGTAAAGAGCCCAGCTGAAAGAAATGCAGCTTTACTGTCCAGATACATCCAAAATGGTGGAGGAAAGATCCCAGCTGAAAGAAATGCAGCTTTACTGTCCAGATACATCCAAAATGGTGGAGTAAAGAGCCCAGCTGAAAGAAATGCAGCTTTACTGTCCAGATACATCCAAAATGGTGGAGTAAAGAGCCCAGCTGAAAGAAATGCAGCTTTACTGTCCAGATACATCCAAAATGGTGGAGTAAAGAGCCCAGCTGAAAGAAATGCAGCTTTACTGTCCAGATACATCCAAAATGGTGGAGGAAAGATCCCAGCTGAAAGAAATGCAGCTTTACTGTACAGATACATCCAAAATGGTGGAGGAAAGAGCCCAGCTGAAAGAAATGCAGCTTTACTGTCCAGATACATCCAAAATGGTGGAGTAAAGAGCCCAGCTGAAAGAAATGCAGCTTTACTGTCCAGATACATCCAAAATGGTGGAGTAAAGAGCCCAGCTGAAAGAAATGCAGCTTTACTGTCCAGATACAATGTTGTTGAGTGTCACTCTACAGATGAGGTCAAATATATTGGCACCTTTTGCATGATTCACTATTCCTTCTAAAATAAGTTGAAATTGAAAAAAAGTTTGGTTTCCTAACTGAAATTTTAGATTTTTCACTTCAAAGTAAAAATTAAATGACCTGGACTGAATTATTCCAAATAATTTGGTTGAAGGCAGGTGATTCTAATTTCCTGTGTAATTTATCTCACCTGAGGTAAGTTGCAGATGCTTACAACTACAGGGTATAAATAGACATTCAACCAGATTTGATTTGCTGGTGTTTACAGGGTGTAGATAGACATTCAACCAGTTTTGATTTGCTGGTGTTTACAGGGTATAAATAGACATTCAACCAGTTTTGATTTGCTGGTGTTTACAGGGTATAAATAGCCATTCAACCAGTTTTGATTTGCTGGTGTTTACAGGGTATAGACATTCAACCAGTTTTGATTTGCTGGTGTTTACAGGGTGTAGATAGACATTCAACCAGTTTTGATTTGCTGGTGTTTACAGGGTATAAATAGACATTCAACCAGTTTTGATTTGCTGGTGTTTACAGGGTATAAATAGACATTCAACCAGTTTTGATTTGCTGGTGTTTACAGGGTATAAATAGACATTCAACCAGTTTTGATTTGCTGGTGTTTACAGGGTGTAGATAGACATTCAACCAGTTTTGATTTGCTGGTGTTTACAGGGTATAAATAGCCATTCAACCAGTTTTGATTTGCTGGTGTTTACAGGGTATAAATAGACATTCAACCAGTTTTGATTTGCTGGTGTTTACAGGGTATAAATAGACATTAAACCAATTTTTTTTAAAACAGAACGTTGTGCTCCATCGACGTCATCAAGGGTGCCAATATATTAGAGTTTATCTATATACCACATCTAACTACTGTGCATTCGGAAAGTATTCAGACCCCTTCACTTTTTCCACATTTTGTTACGTTACAGCCTTATTCTAAAGTTGATTCAATAAAAAAAATTCCTCATCAATCTACACACAATACCCCATAATGACAAAGCGAAAACAGGTTTTTATAGATGTTAGGCAAATTTATTAAAAATAAAAACAGATACCTTATTTACATAAGTATTCAGACCCTTTGCTATGAGACTCGAAATTGAGCTCCGGTGCATCCTGTTTCCATTGATCATCCTTGAGATGTTTCTACAACTTGATTGGAGACCACCTGTCGTAAATTCAATTGATTGGACATGATTTGGAAAGGCACACACCTGTCTATATAAGGTCCCACAGTTGATAGTGCATGTCAGAGCAAACACCAAGCCATGAGGTCGAAGGAATTGTCCGTAGAGCTCCGAGACAGGATTGTGTCGAGGCACAGATCTGGGGAAGGGTACCAAAAAATGTCTGCAGTATTGAAGGTCCCCAAGAACACAGCGGCCTCCGTCATTCTTAAATGGAAGACGTTTGGAACCACCAAGACTCTTCCTAGAGCTGGCCGCCCGGCCAAACTGAGCAATCGGGGGAGAAGGGCCTTGATCAGGGAGGTGACCAAGAACCTGATGGTCACTCTGACAGAGCTCCAGAGTTCCTCTGTGGCGATGGGAGAACCTTCCAGAAGGACAACCATCTCTGCAGCACTCCAGCAATCAGGCCTTTATGGTAGAGTGGCCAGACGGAAGCCACTCCTCAGTAAAAGGCACATGACACCACGCTTGGAGTTTGCCAAAAGGCACCTAAAGACTCTCAGACCATGATAAACAAGATTCTCTGGTCTGATGAAACCAAGATTGAACTCTTTGGCCTGTATTTACATTTACATTTACGTCATTTAGCAGACGCCCTTATCCAGAGCGACTTACAAATAGGTGCATTCACCTTATAGCCAGTGGGATAACCACTTTACAATGTTTTTTTGTTTTGTTTTTTTTGTGGGGGGGGGGGGTTGGGGTAAGGGGGGATGCCAAGCATGTATGCCAAGCATCACGTCTGGAGGAAACCTGGCACCATCCCTACGGTGAAGCATGGTGGTGGCAGCATCATGCTGTGGGGATGTTTATCAGCGACAGGGACTGGGAGACTAGTCAGGATCGAGGGACAGAGAGATCCTTGATGAAAACCTGCTCCAGAGCGCTCAGGACCTCAGACTGGGGCGAAGGTTCACCTTCCAACAGGACATTGACCCTAAGCATACAGCCAAGAGAACACAGGAGTGGCTTCGGGACAAGTCTCTGAACGTCCTTGAGTGGCCCAGCCAGAGCCCGGACTTGAACCCGATCGAACATCTCTGGAGAGACCTGAAAATAGCTATGCAGTGATGCTCCACATCCAACCTGACAGCGCTTGAGAGGATCTGCAGAGAAGAATGGGAGAAACTCCCCAAATACAGGTGTGCCAAGCTTGTAGCGTCATACCCAAGAAGACACAAGGCTGTAATCGCTGCCAAAGGTGCTTCAACAAAGTACTGCGTAAAGGGTCTGAATACTTATGTAAAATGTGATATTTCAGTTTGTCGTCATGGGGAATTGTGTGTAGATTGATGAGGGGGGGAACAATCAATTTTAGAATAAGGCTGTAACGTAACAAAATGTTGCAAAAGTCAAGGGGTCTGAATACTTTCCGAATGCACTGTATGTCATCAAGGGTGCCAATATATTAGAGTTAATCTGTATGAAACATCTAACTATGTCATCAAGGGGTGCCAATATATATTAGAGTTAATCTGTATGAAACATCTAACTATGTCATCAGGTGTACGGAGAGTACCGAGCCAGCCTGGCCTTCGACCTCGTCAGCAGCAGACAGAAAAACGTGAGCTTTAAAAATGTATCTTGATGATGAATAGATTGTGTTGATTGGTTGATTAGTTGTTATTGACGGAGTCATTATTATTATAATGGTGTTGCTTACCAGGCCTATACAGACTACAGCGACGCAGTCTCCAGGAGAATGGGCTTCATACCACTGCCTTTAGCACTGCTGGTAAGAGACTGACTGGGTGTGTGTGTGTGTGTGTGTGTGTGTGTGTGTGTGTGTGTGTCTGTGTGTGTGTGTGTGTGTGTGTGTGTCTGTCTCTGTGTGTGTGTCTCTGTGTGTGTCTGTCTCTCTCTGTGTGTGTGTGTGTGTGTGTGTGTGTGTGTGTGTGTGTGTGTGTGTGTGTGTGTGTGCAGACCTGGGTTCAAGTAATATTTCAGGTATTTAAATTACTTTTCAATTCATTTCAAAATAAGTATTCAGATTACCTTTTTATTTGAAAAAATAAGTAGTTGAATATTGGAATGTATTTTGAAATACACTCGGAATATATTTAATCTGAAATACACTGGCTGTGTCCCAATACCCATACTGGTATCGTAAATAGTAGGCCGTTTGAGTATGCGAAAATAGAACGAATTTCGAAAAATCGAGTGTACTTTAAATGCCAGGATGTCATCCTCATTTCAGCTTCTCATCTAGTAGAATTCACTGAACACTATTGAGGAAGAGAATGGTCTTTATCTAGTAGAATTCACTGAACACTATTGAGGAAGAGAATGGTCTTTATCTAGTAGAATTCACTGAACACTATTGAGGAAGAGAATGGTCTTTATCTAGTAGAATTCACTGAACGCTATTGAGGAAGAGAACGGTCTTTATCTAGTAGAATTCACTGAACACTATTGAGGAAGAGAATGGTCTTTATCTAGTAGAATTCACTGAACACTATTGAGGAAGAGAACGGTCTTTATCTAGTAGAATTCACTGAACACTATTGAGGAAGAGAATGGTCTTTATCTAGTAGAATTCACTGAACACTATTGAGGAAGAGAACGGTCTTTATCTAGTAGAATTCACTGAACACTATTGAGGAAGAGAACGGTCTTTATCTAGTAGAATTCACTGAACACTATTGAGGAAGAGAATGATCTTTATCTAGTAGAATTCACTGAACACTTGAGGAAGCAGGATGTTGATATTTGT
Organism: Coregonus clupeaformis; assembly: GCF_020615455.1. Lineage (NCBI taxonomy): Eukaryota > Metazoa > Chordata > Actinopteri > Salmoniformes > Salmonidae > Coregonus > Coregonus clupeaformis. The sequence continues at coordinate 6,256 of NW_025536110.1, read as the reverse complement.
TGCTTACTGCATACATTTCTACTAAACAGTACTTTCTAAATAGTATGTAGTATGATGAGTACACAGTATGTAGTTTTAGTAGGTAAGACAGATTCAGACACGGCCTCTGACTCAAATACACTCCCATGTATTTGAAATAAGTGTTTGAAAAAACTTAAAAATACTATTGCTAGACTATTTGGATTTTTCAAATAACCATTCAAATACTCAAATAAAAGTACTTGTTTTGGGCTGTGGATTTGAAAATTCTCAAATGGAAAGAAACAAGTATTTAAATAACCAATACTCACTGTGGGAGGGGGGCAGGTCAATACTCACTGTGGGAGGGGGACAGGTCAATACTCACTGTGGGAGGGGGACAGGTCAATACTCACTGTGGGAGGGGGACAGGTCAATACTCACTGTGGGAGGGGGGCAGGTCAATACTCACTGTGGGAGGGGGGACAGGTCAATACTCACTGTGGGAGGGGGACAGGTCAATACTCACTGTGGGAGGGGGACAGGTCAATACTCACTGTGGGAGGGGGGACAGGTCAATACTCACTGTGGGAGGGGGACAGGTCAATACTCACTGTGGGAGGGGGACAGGTCAATACTCACTGTGGGAGGGGGACAGGTCAATACTCACTGTGGGAGGGGGACAGGTCAATACTCACTGTGGGAGGGGGACAGGTCAATCAATACTCACTGTGGGAGGGGGACAGGTCAATACTCACTGTGGGAGGGGGACAGGTCAATACTCACTGTGGGAGGGGGACAGGTCAATACTCACTGTGGGAGGGGGACAGGTCAGTACTCACTGTGGGAGGGGGACAGGTCAATACTCACTGTGGGAGGGGGGACAGGTCAATACTCACTGTGGGAGGGGGACAGGTCAATACTCACTGTGGGAGGGGGACAGGTCAATACTCACTGTGGGAGGGGGACAGGTCAATCAATACTCACTGTGGGAGGGGGACAGGTCAATCAATACTCACTGTGGAAGGGGGACAGGTCAATACTCACTGTGGGAGGGGGACAGGTCAATACTCACTGTGGGAGGGGGACAGGTCAATACTCACTGTGGGAGGGGGACAGGTCAATACTCACTGTGGGAGGGGGCAGGTCAATACTCACTGTGGGAGGGGGACAGGTCAATACTCACTGTGGGAGGGGGACAGGTCAATACTCACTGTGGGAGGGGGACAGGTCAATACTCACTGTGGGAGGGGGACAGGTCAATACTCACTGTGGGAGGGGGACAGGTCAATACTCACTGTGGGAGGGGGACAGGTCAATCAATACTCACTGTGGGAGGGGGACAGGTCAATCAATACTCACTGTGGGAGGGGGGACAGGTCAATCAATACTCACTGTGGGAGGGGGACAGGTCAATCAATACTCACTGTGGGAGGGGGACAGGTCAATCAATACTCACTGTGGGAGGGGGACAGGTCAATCAATACTCACTGTGGGAGGGGGACAGGTCAATACTCACTGTGGGAGGGGGACAGGTCAATACTCACTGTGGGAGGGGGACAGGTCAATACTCACTGTGGGAGGGGGACAGGTCAATACTCACTGTGGGAGGGGGACAGGTCAATACTCACTGGGAGGGGGGACAGGTCAATACTCACTGTGGGAGGGGGACAGGTCAATACTCACTGGGAGGGGGACAGGTCAATACTCACTGTGGGAGGGGGACAGGTCAATACTCACTGTGGGAGGGGGACATGTCAATACTCACTGTGGGAGGGGGACAGGTCAATACTCACTGTGGGAGGGGGACAGGTCAATACTCATTGTGGGGAGGGGGACAGGTCAATACTCACTGTGGGAGGGGGACAGGTCAATACTCACTGTGGGAGGGGGACAGGTCAATACTCACTGTGGGAGGGGGACAGGTCAATACTCACTGTGGGAGGGGGACAGGTCAATACTCACTGTGGGAGGGGGACAGGTCAATACTCACTGTGGGAGGGGGACAGGTCAATACTCACTGTGGGAGGGGGACAGGTCAATCAATACTCACTGTGGGAGGGGGACAGGTCAATACTCACTGTGGGAGGGGGACAGGTCAATACTCACTGTGGGAGGGGGACAGGTCAAAACTCACTGTGGGAGGGGGACAGGTCAATACTCACTGTGGGAGGGGGACCGGCCAATACTCACTATGGGAGGGGGACAGGTCAATACTCACTGTGGGAGGGGGACAGGTCAATACTCACTGTGGGAGGGGGACAGGTCAATACTCACTGTGGGAGGGGGACAGGTCAATCAATACTCACTGTGGGAGGGGGACAGGTCAATACTCACTGTGGGAGGGGGACAGGTCAATCAATACTCACTGTGGGAGGGGGACAGGTCAATACTCACTGTGGGAGGGGGACAGGTCAATACTCACGGGGGGGGACAGGTCAATACACACTGTGGGAGGGGGACAGGTCAATACTCACTGTGGGAGGGGGACAGGTCAATACTCACTGGGAGGGGGGACAGGTCAATACTCACTGTGGGAGGGGACAGGTCAATACTCACTGGGAGGGGACAGGTCAATACTCACTGTGGGAGGGGGACAGGTCAATACTCACTGTGGGAGGGGGACATGTCAATACTCACTGTGGGAGGGGGACAGGTCAATACTCACTGTGGGAGGGGGACAGGTCAATACTCACTGTGGGAGGGGGACAGGTCAATACTCACTGTGGGAGGGGGACAGGTCAATACTCACTGTGGGAGGGGGACAGGTCAATACTCATTGTGGGGGGGGGGGACAGGTCAATACTCACTGTGGGAGGGGGACAGGTCAATACTCACTGTGGGAGGGGGACAGGTCAATACTCACTGTGGGAGGGGGACAGGTCAATACTCACTGTGGGAGGGGGACAGGTCAATACTCACTGTGGGAGGGGGACAGGTCAATCAATACTCACTGTGGGAGGGGGACAGGTCAATACTCACTGTGGGAGGGGGACAGGTCAATACTCACTGTGGGAGGGGGACAGGTCAATACTCACTGTGGGAGGGGGACAGGTCAAAACTCACTGTGGGAGGGGGACAGGTCAATACTCACTGTGGGAGGGGGACAGGCCAATACTCACTATGGGAGGGGGACAGGTCAATACTCACTGTGGGAGGGGGACAGGTCAATACTCACTGTGGGAGGGGGACAGGTCAATACTCACTGTGGGAGGGGGACAGGTCAATCAATACTCACTGGGAGGGGGACAGGTCAATACTCACTGTGGGAGGGGGACAGGTCAATCAATACTCACTGTGGGAGGGGGACAGGTCAATACTCACTGTGGGAGGGGGACAGGTCAATACTCACTGGGAGGGGGACAGGTCAATACTCACTGTGGGAGGGGGACAGGTCAATCAATACTCACTGTGGGAGGGGGACAGGTCAATCAATACTCACTGTGGGAGGGGGACAGGTCAATACTCACTGTGGGAGGGGGACAGGTCAATACTCACGGGGGGGGACAGGTCAATACACACTGTGGGAGGGGGACAGGTCAATACTCACTGTGGGAGGGGGGGGAACAGGTCAATACTCACTGTGGGAGGGGGACAGGTCAATACTCACTGTGGGAGGGGGGGGAACAGGTCAATACTCACTGTGGGAGGGGGACAGGTCAATACTCACTGTGGGAGGGGGACAGGTCAATACTCACTGTGGGAGGGGGACAGGTCAATACTCACGGGGGGACAGGTCAATACTCACTGTGGGAGGGGGACAGGTCAATACTCACTGTGGGAGGGGGACAGGTCAATCAATACTCACTGTGGGAGGGGGACAGGTCAATACTCACTGTGGGAGGGGGACAGGTCAATCAATACTCACTGTGGGAGGGGGACAGGTCAATACTCACTGTGGGAGGGGGACAGGTCAATACTCACATGCACATGTATTTTAGATGGGGGGGAACAGGTTTATTATTGATTTGTGGGAACAGGTTTATTATTGATTTGGCTGATATTGGTGTATTTTAGATGGGGGGAACAGGTTTATTATTGATTTGTGGGAACAGGTTTATTATTGATTTGGCTGATATTGGTGTATTTTAGATGGGGGAACAGGTTTATTATTGATTTGTGGGAACAGGTTTATTATTGATTTGGCTGATATTGGTGTATTTTAGATGGGGAACAGGTTTATTATTGATTTGGCTGATATTGGTGTATTTTAGATGGGGGAACAGGTTTATTATTGATTTGGCTGATATTGGTGTATTTTAGATGGGGACAGGTTTATTATTGATTTGGCTGATATTGGTGTATTTTAGATGGGGGAACAGGTTTATTATTGATTTGGCTGATATTGGTGTATTTTAGATGGGGGAACAGGTTTATTATTGATTTGGCTGATATTGGTGTATTTTAGATGGGGGGAACAGGTTTATTATTGATTTGGCTGATATTGGTGTATTTTAGATGGGGGGGAACAGGTTTATTATTGATTTGGCTGATATTGGTGTATTTTAGATGGGGAACAGGTTTATTATTGATTTGGCTGATATTGGTGTATTTTAGATGGGGGGAACAGGTTTATTATTGATTTGGCTGATATTGGTGTATTTTAGATGGGGTTTATTATTTGTGGGAACAGGTTTATTATTGATTTGGCTGATATTGGTGTATTTTAGATGGGGGGGTTTATGATTTGGGAACAGGTTTATTATTGATTTGGCTGATATTGGTGTATTTTAGATGGGGGAACAGGTTTATTATTGATTTGGCTGATATTGGTGTATTTTAGATGGGGGGAACAGGTTTATTATTGATTTGGCTGATATTGGTGTATTTTAGATGGGGGGAACAGGTTTATTATTGATTTGGCTGATATTGGTGTATTTTAGATGGGGGGAACAGGTTTATTATTGATTTGGCTGATATTGGTGTATTTTAGATGGGAGGGGGGAACAGGTTTATTATTGATTTGGCTGATATTGGTGTATTTTAGATGGGGGGAACAGGTTTATTATTGATTTGTGGGAACAGGTTTATTATTGATTTGGCTGATATTGGTGTATTTTAGATGGGGGGAACAGGTTTATTATTGATTTGGCTGATATTGGTGTATTTTAGATGGGGGGAACAGGTTTATTATTGATTTGTGGGAACAGGTTTATTATTGATTTGGCTGATATTGGTGTATTTTAGATGGGGGGGAACAGGTTTATTATTGATTTGTGGGAACAGGTTTATTATTGATTTGGCTGATATTGGTGTATTTTAGATGGGGGAACAGGTTTATTATTGATTTGGCTGATATTGGTGTATTTTAGATGGGGGGGAACAGGTTTATTATTGATTTGGCTGATATTGGTGTATTTTAGATGGGGGGGGAACAGGTTTATTATTGATTTGGCTGATATTGGTGTATTTTAGATGGGGGGGGGGAACAGGTTTATTATTGATTTGGCTGATATTGGTGTATTTTAGATGGGAGTGGGGAACAGGTTTATTATTGATTTGGCTGATATTGGTGTATTTTAGATGGGGAGGGGAACAGGTTTATTATTGATTTGTTATGGGAACAGGTTTATTATTGATTTGGCTGATATTGGTGTATTTTAGATGGGAGGGGGGAACAGGTTTATTATTGATTTGGCTGATATTGGTGTATTTTAGATGGGAGGGGGAACAGGTTTATTATTGATTTGGCTGATATTGTGTATTTTAGATGGGAGGAACAGGTTTATTATTGATTTGGCTGATATTGGTGTATTTTAGATGGGGGGGAACAGGTTTATTATTGATTTGGCTGATATTGGTGTATTTTAATGGGAGGGGGAACAGGTTTATTATTGATTTGGCTGATATTGGTGTATTTTAGATGGGAGGGGGAACAGGTTTATTATTGATTTGGCTGATATTGGTGTATTTTAGATGGGAGGGGGAACAGGTTTATTATTGATTTGGCTGATATTGGTGTATTTTAGATGGGAGGGGGAACAGGTTTATTATTGATTTGGCTGATATTGGTGTATTTTAGATGGGAGGGGGGAACAGGTTTATTATTGATTTGGCTGATATTGGTGTATTTTAGATGGGAGGGGGAACAGGTTTATTATTGATTTGGCTGATATTGGTGTATTTTAGATGGGAGGGGGGAACAGGTTTATTATTGATTTGGCTGATATTGGTGTATTTTAGATGGGAGGGGGAACAGGTTTATTATTGATTTGGCTGATATTGGTGTATTTTAGATGGGAGGGGGGGAACAGGTTTATTATTGATTTGGCTGATATTGGTGTATTTTAGATGGGAG
>NW_025536109.1:0-68810 GCF_020615455.1 Coregonus clupeaformis | reverse complement strand
GAAGTGGTAAAATGTCTCTGTTTCTATGATGGTAAATGTCTCTATGACAACAGTGTCTTGGCCTATATTGTGTGAAGACGTTAAGGTATTATTTATATTGTTATCCATTTGGAAGAGTAAGTGTGAAAATACAGCTGAATAAGTGATCATTACCCTCATGTTGTCCTTCTCCTTTGCCCCCTCAGGTCCTTGGACTGTGTTGTCAGTCTGAACAGGCTCAGCAGTTGGAGAGAAAGAGGATTGTTCAGTGGTTGGAGCTTGGGTTGCTGTGGAGGTAAAAACAACAATGGTATTATGACTGGTGTACCAGAGAGACACAGGGTAGACTGGAACTGTAACAAGACATTGTAGCTAAGATATTTGACCTTCTTGTCCAGCTTATTTCATTTGCCCCAACATGTGGATTTTGTTGAGTTCAAACCCATGGTAGGACCACTAAGTTTTCCCAAAAGCTTTTATCAACAAAGTCAAGAAAAGCTTTAATTTTAATTAATTTAATTAATTTGTTTACATCCCTGTTATTGAGCATTTCTCCCTTGCCAATATAATCCATCCACTCCTACAGGTGTGGTATATCAAGTACCTGATTAAACAGCATTATCATTACAGGTGTAACTTGTGCTGGGGACAATAAATGCCACTCCCCTAAAAGGTGCAGTTTTGTCACACAACACAATGCCACAGATGTCTCAAGTTCTGAGGGGAGCGTGTCTGAATTGGCATGCTGACTGTAGGAATGTCCACCACAGCTGTTGCCAGAGAATTGAATGTTCATTTCTCTACCGTAAGCCGCCTCAACGTCGTTTTAGAGAATTTAGCAGTACGTCTAACCGGCCTCACACAACCGCAGACCATGTGTATGCCGGGTCGTGTTAGGCGAGCAGTTTGCTGATGTGAAACATTGTGAACAGAGTGCCCCATGATGGCAGTGGGGGTTATGGTATGGGCAGGCATAAGCTATGGACAAGGGAATACAACTGCATTTTCGATGGCAATTTGAATGCACTGAGATACAATGGTGAGATCCTGAGGCCCAATTGCCGTGCCATTCATCCGCCGCCATCACCTCATGTTTCAGAATGATAATGCACGGCCCCCAAGACGTAATGGATCGGTACACAATTCCTGGAATCTCGAAAATGTCCCAGTTTTTTCCATAGCCACCTGTATAATCACCAGACATGTCACCCATTGAGCATGTTTGGGATGCCTTTGAATTAACGTGTATGACAGTATGTTCCAGTTCCGCCAATATCCATTGACTTTGCACAGACATTAAAGAGGAGTGGGACAACATTCCACCGGCATACACAATCAACAGTCGGATCAATCTCTATGCGAAGGAGATGTGTCATGCTGCATGAGGAAAATGGCTGTCACACCAGATACTGACTGGTTTTCTGATCCACGCCCCTACCTTTTTCTTAAAGGTATCTGTGACCAACAGATGCATATCTGTATTCCCAGTCATGTGAAATCCATAGATTAGGGCTAATCATTTATTTCAATTGACTGATTTCCTTATAAAGAACTGTAAATCAATAGAATCTTTGAAATTGTTGCATGTTGCATTCATATTCTTGTTCAGTATATTAACATCATAGTGATCAGAATAACAGCCTTACCTTGGTCTGTACATTTAGCTGGTTCCTCACTCTTGGGGACAACAGTGCTGTAAGTCACATCATCACCATTGACAGGAAATGGGTCCTGCTGGTAGAAACACACAAAGGGGGTTGATGATAAAAACTCATCATCAGTCTACATGTATGAGATACCTTTGGATATTTACATAATCCACAATATAAGGCATGTATTTGTTTTAACAACATTAAGATATGAGCTTTCTTCCTCTCAAACAGCACAGTGTCAGTCAGGTTAGAATAGGAACAGGACAGAGAAGCAACATAGGCCTACTGTGTCTGCAAAGCTCAACAGGAAATCACAACACCCCTTAACCACTGACCTCACTACAGATCCTATTATTAGCTCTACACTGCAAAACACTTATAGAAACTGAAATCACACTGAATATAGAGTTAACATATATACATTGTACAGTTACAATACAATGGACATTAAGCTGAAGGGCAAATGTGTTGTTTTAAGTGCATCGTATGTCCATGTACTGCATTTTTCACAGACAGGGTCTTACCCACAAGGCCTTGAGTCAGATGAGAGGAACATGAGTGTAGCCTACCACTGAGGTGTTTGTTGTCTGGTCCATGGCCTTATTGTCCTCTGGAATAAAGAAAGAGAGATGGCATTAGAGACCTCTGAGATACACTAGAATAATACTGAATACATTAATCATAGAATAGTTATACTTTTGAGTCTCCTCCTCTTATGTCAAGATACATTGGTTATAACAGGCTAATACAGTTGTCTTCAAGGAAAATATTGATGTCTCATGAAAATATCTCCAAAATCAAACTTATAACTTTTCCAATATAGTCATTATAGAATGAATACTTACTATGCTTTCTCCACATCTTCCATGTGACTAGGACACCAGCTATCACCACCACCAACATGCCCAGAGGAATCAGTAGGACTTTTAGATCTATGGCACTGATGGTGAAAGACTATGTTTATTATAAAATACAGTCCATGAAATATCACAGTTAAATAGATTATTATTATTTGGTTTATGTTTTTTGTGCTAATATGACAACATGGAAACATTTGTTCAGCTCTTCACACCTTTTATGCATGAAACTTGACCTTCCAAGAATAGAGAAAGAGAATTGTTCAGTGGTTGGAGCTTGGGTTGCTGTGAGGTAAAAACAACAATGGTATTATGCCTGGTGTACCAGAGAGACACAGGGTAGACTGAACTGTAACAAGACATTGTGGCTAAGATATGACCTTCTTGTCCAGCTTATTTCATTTACCCCAACATATGGATTTTAACTTAGTATTAGCACTGTTGAGTTCAAACCAATGGTAGGACCGCTAAGTATTCACAAAAGCTTTGAATCAGGATACAGTTCAATTTGTTTCTGATGATAAGCCAAATAGACTGGATAAAACCAGATTAATACTTAATTATACAGTATCTGATTGCTCTCTACTCACTGGTCATAGTGGTGGTACTTTGTGTGGTGGTTTGTCGTCTGACAGTGATGTGAACAGGCATCATACGGTATCCCACTCTACACCTGTACCAGCCAGTGTTATCCATCTTCAGATCACTCATAGTCACCGTTAAGATGTTTCTTCTTGTGGTCTGCTGTAGGGTCACTGATGTTCCATCTATACTCCCAGAATTCCCCCACATACAGGAGACTCTGCCACCAATCCTGTACCACTTCATATGTCCAATGTCACCATAGTAACATTTTACAATGACACTCCCTCCTTCAACTCCAGTCAACTCCTGTTGGTCCACATAGAGTTCTGGAGTACCTGAACACAGAGGTACACACACCAAAGAAGGTCCTGAGTGATCAAGTGGTTTTTTGTAACAACTGACCACAAATATCATAATTATGATATGATGGATAGAGAACAGAAAGTAGACATATACCAACATTCCTCATGTCAACTTGAAGAATAATAGTGATACCAGTAAATGAAACCAGAACACCAGTCATGTAATCATATGGAAGAGTTGCAGGGATCTTACCTGGAGTGACAGATAGGTCGAACCATCCTGTCTGGACTATTGGTCCACCACTGATCTCTATAACACCAGTAACATCCAGAGTCCTCTGGCTCCAGATCAATCATTGTAACATTGATTGTTTGCTGGTTGATGTCATCAGAGATTGAGACCTTATTTGTGCTTTTAGGAGGGTCAGTGTGTACAACAGGGGAGCAACTATAAAAATAGTCTCCTTTACATAAGTATGTCACATGGGTTTTGTATTTCTGATCATAGCGACATGGGATGGTGGAGGAGCCTCCTATCTTCACAGACATACGATAAGCACCTGTAAACACAACAACAGAAAACACACTAGATTGGAATTCAATAAAATTCTCACAACAGGAAAATGACATTCCATCTGGACTATAACACACATAATACAGGAAGTGTAATTGATAAGACAAGCTACTGCTCCTGTCTTCAGAGTGTCAGCATGTGTCCAGTCCCAGTCCCTGACCTCAACTTCAGCACTTCATAGAAACATGTTACCCTTACCTGAGAGTCTGGAGAAGATGAGGAGGAGGATGGATGGAGAGGGAGAGATGAGAAGCCATTTCTGGGTATGTGTCTCCGTATGTTATATGGTACCAATGCACAATGTGTGTGTCAAGGACCAAGGCACCAAAGAGAAAGACTGAACTTCCTAACAACTATAGCTGTCTTTAACTCTCTTCCTGCTTCTGTTTGAGTGTATATGCCCCCCTCAGTGAAACTACTACATTCTATGAACTAGTTGAAACATAAGGCTCTAAGGCACTACAACTGATTACTTTATTTCATTTAATTAGCACATTTGTATATCTTATATCAAATAAAATCACGTATAGTGTTACTAAAGTTGGAGGACCCATTGAGACCAATGTTACTGAGTCTGGCTAGCAACAGTTTGTGGTCCACTGAATCAAACTGAATCAAACACTGCAGCACAATGTCGTTTTTCAATAAGTGCATTTATGATGTCATTCGCGCTCCCATTTGCCACACCTCAGAAACAATGTATTCTTAGGCCTACTGTCAATAAGGCTCACACAAGATAGTTTGAATTTCTATGAAGCAGGTGGTCTTTATTTGGCCTTTATTTGAGTGTCAAGGGATTCCAAACAGTGTTTTTGTAAAAACATGCAGAACCAATGAATGATCATAATAGTGCCATGTTATGGGACCAATCCTGTTCCTTCTTGTAGTTTCTCCTAGGGAGCTGGTTCATAGTAGCTCTCATTCATCTCCATATAGTCATCCTTTGCGTTACGCAAAGCGACGATCCCGGATTCTTTCACCAACGTCCTTTCATCCTGAAGTATGTTTTGTCTGCTGAAAAACTGTTTTTTTGTCGTCTGATTGACATTCTGTTGATGCGCCTGGAATAATGATGGACACCCTAAGCAAGACTGTATACTGAGAAAATAGGCATCTTTAAGCAAAGCTAGAACAGCAAGAGGGAGGAACTTGCATACTAATTAATAGGCTCCTCCTCTTCTTTGGGCTAAGACTTGACTGCACTTCCCATAATGTAACAGTGTTGATGTGCAGACCCCATCTATAGTGAATTGTGGTCACATTCAGAGAGATAAGCTGTTTCTGGATACTGTTTAACGAGGGTCATGCTCACTTTGCATCATATTATATATTTTGTTGGGTCTTGTCCAATAAGAAATTATATTTTTTGTTTACAGTTTGGCTACGGTGTGTCCTATTGAACACGACCCAGGTTGATTCACTTTGTAGTACTCAGCACATTAGTACAGTGTTTTTGGACCATTCTCTCTCGGCTCTCTCCCTGTCTCTGTCTGGTCCACTGAAGTAGTTACTTACATGACGTGTCTTCACTGTCAACCGTCGTGGTGGCTCACGAGGCAACATGACATTCTGCTGTATTGGCCTCAAGCAGTTCTGACGCCACGTGACAGAGAGGACAAGACAGAGAACAGTTATCACAATTACCAACATCTTCACCCAGATTCACTGGAATCAACATCACAATTAATGTGCATTTGTGAGAATGTGAAATTGAGACACTATACTTTAGAGAATTGTATTTCAAAGTTTTTCCAATGTTCTCCCACAACAAAATGCTCCAATATTATATTATATTTGCCTAATTATGATCTTCAAGATTGAGAGAGCAGAGAGGACAGAGTGGTCTCCCATCTCCTCAAAGTGTATGGTCCTTGAAGGCATCCTCGCGGTATAGGATGTTTGCCCAGTGTCAGATGGCATCCAAGAGCGTGTGTAGGTCTTCCACCTACAGTGTGGAATATAGAGAGACTTGTGTGAACTCTGAACCCTTACCCTACCTCATGTCCTCGCGCAAAGCAGTGTCCTTCTTCAGACAAAAGCCTGCCACAAAACATACATTGAAAATGTGTCACATTTTTAATATTGAGTTCATGATATTGAGTTCCGCGTGCTGTTGCTATTAAAATCCTATAGATGGCAGTACAGTTTAGGATAGAGCCTTACAGTATGGACTGCACTGACTTCTCCACATCCTGTGTTGTGGCATTATCTCTCTGCTGGAGAAGCTAATCTTCTTCTCCACAACCTTCAGCTCTGGACAGACAACACACTTTCACTCATAAATAAATAAGAGAGTAGAAATAAAAAATATTGCACACCTGAAGAGTACATGGGTACTCCAGCACATAGTTTAGTGAGAACATTTATGAACATGTAATGTTCCGGTCAAAGAGACCTTTGCCAAGACATTCATTAGTAGCCTAAATATTCTGTTTGGCAAACGGTGTACAGGCCTACAGGAGACACACAACCAAACCGCATGCTGCTAAAAGACGGACATAACGCTTTTACATTAGTGCTGTACTTGTGGACATATATTATGTAAACTTTAAGGGAAAAAAAAATATATATATATATATATATATATATATATATATATATATATATATATATCCACCTCACTCCTCACAACACATGTTCAAAACTTTTGAAATCACTGTCCATGCACACCTGGGTGTAAATTAGTAATTGGTTAGAATGATACCATATTGCACGAATGATTAGACTATGGCTACATGTGTAGACTTTAGATGCTGTCCATGTAGGCTATAAAGTCACAATCAATTGATAACTGTCCTAGTCCGTTGTCCTAGTAACAGAATGGATACAGGTGACGATGGAGGTGCAAAGGCTTGACATGTTTCATCAAGACAATATATACTGTGTTATATTACTCTACTCCTTTTCAAACAGCAGGATTTGGAGAGCTAATCGCTTGAGCGCACAGTTTGAGAGCTGCGCGGTCTTGTCCATGTGGCCTGGCAGTGGCTGCGCCCGATCTCAGCAGCAAAACAAACTCCATGCGGTGGATTAATAGTCTGGAAAACCCAACCTGACTGGTCACTGTTGCCTAGGGTCAGGTTTTTGAGACTAGTGGATTAGTCGCGCAAAATAATTAGGTATGTGTTTCAGATTGTTGTACTTACATTGAGGTTGGATTCAGTGTGGCACACCTTGACCATCCAATCCCAAAATAACTGCATAAAGACTGGTCTGGTTACATAAACCGCTGATTTTACACGTTTCCACAATACTGCCGCATGTAGGTTTAGCTTTATTTGATGGACAGCAAATTGTCCGATAGTGGCACTCTCTTGAACAGGAAGTAAAATGACAGTCGACCAATAGGTCTCACATACATTTACGTTCCTTTTCCCTCTCTGGTTTTGTCACGCCGGGTTGTTCGCTCAAAGGTGAGATATTTCATAAACTCTACTCTTTTACACAAATAACTGAAATACTGCCAGGCTTTTGACGTGGAGAAACATGAACATAGATACAGCGGTAGGTTTATGTACTACCTCAAGACAGGTCTACGCTAAAAATAAATATTGCAGCCAAACATTACAAGGAGAGAGACAGCCTACGTAATCGGCCCCTTCTGTTTTTAATTAGCTCTTTACTGACAGATTTACCCAGTGCGTTAGAATGTATATGTGGCTGGCTGGCTTCCAACTGAACCTGGCTGGCTTCTTTAGACATCAATTACACTAATGCATGTCTGTAGAAGTCGCACCTTTACCTTCAATTTTAAGTTCAACTGGTCTTTAACTTTACATTGAGCATTTATTTTCATTGTAAAATCTTGCACTTGGAAAGCTTTATGCCTCTATAATTTGGACAGTGCAGTGAATGGAAAAATATTATATAGCATAGCATGTGACATGTGTTATCAAAATCCAATGTCTTGTGTGACATTGCAGTGAAGGACTCCACATCTGGTCACATCATTGATGTGTGGATGATGTACCCACCATGATCAATGCAATGCAATATGTCATGCAACACACTCTATACTGTAGGGGTACCTGATGTCCTAGGGACAGTGAGGCTATACTGTAGGGGTACCTGATGTCCTAGGGACAGTGAGACTATACTGTAGGGGTACCTGATGTCCTAGGGACAGTGAGACTATACTGTAGGGGTACCTGATGTCCTAGGGACAGTGAGACTATACTGTAGGGGTACCTGATGTCCTAGGGACAGTGAGGCTATACTGTAGGGGTACCTGATGTCCTAGGGACAGTGAGACTATACTGTAGGGGTACCTGATGTCCTAGGGACAGTGAGGCTATACTGTAGGGTACCTGATGTCCTAGGGACAGTGAGGCTATACTGTAGGGGTACCTGATGTCCTAGGGACAGTGAGGAAGCTATACTGTAGGGGTACCTGATGTCCTAGGGACAGTGAGGCTATACTGTAGGGGTACCTGATGTCCTAGGGACAGTGAGACTATACTGTAGGGGTACCTGATGTCCTAGGGACAGTGAGACTATACTGTAGGGGTACCTGATGTCCTAGGGACAGTGAGGCTATACTGTAGGGGTACCTGATGTCCTAGGGACAGTGAGGCTACACTGTAGGGGTACCTGATGTCCTAGGGACAGTGAGACTATACTGTAGGGGTACCTGATGTCCTAGGGACAGTGAGACTATACTGTAGGGGTACCTGATGTCCTAGGGACAGTGAGACTATACTGTAGGGGTACCTGATGTCCTAGGGACAGTGAGACTATACTGTGGGGGGTACCTGACCTACTAGGGACATGTGTATATACAGTATATATTATTTTATAAATTCCTCACATGTGACTAGTAATAAGACTAAGCAATTAGCCATTTAAAATGTTTATCTGACTCCATAAAGATGATTTAGCAATATGCAAGAACACTATAGTTGAGTTACAGTAATAGGCAGTCAAGAAATGTCTGAGAATGGAATTCAAGTGTCTTTAATTACTTTGAAAAAAACATTAACAAGCATCACAAGGCATTATTCTAAGCGTAAACAAAGAGATGCCTAGAAGCCTAGGAAATGAGAATTGATCGTACAACTTTCCTCCATGAACTGGATACAGGATAAGAGAGTGAACAAAGGCATTTAATTCCATTTATAACATCTGAAGGTGTCACCTTTCAATCCAAAACCAACCACCATTGACCAATCAAATGATACCACGATTACACTAACCTAAACACTCCCAGGCACAATCTCCACAGGGTGTCACAGCTTTTAAAGGCTTGTGTGGGGAATCTGACCAATGTAAACAAGACAGAATTCCTGAGAAGACAATCAAACACCTTTGCATAATAGAGTAATTCAGAGTTACCACAGAGATCATACATCCAAATAGATGGCATCAGAGTTATCTTCAGTGAACAAGTTTCAGAGCGATACCAAACATGGATACTATAGCATTATTCTGTCACAGTAGTCAGTCCTTTGGATACTGTAACAGAGAGATATATTTTGGCTCCTCAGAGGGGGAAGGACTGTGTCATTATCGTCGGGAACAGAGGAGGACCAAGGCGCAGCGTGGAATGCGAACATATTTATTAATTGATGATCACACGAACAAAACAAAAAAACTAAAACGTGACGTCCCTGGTTACATTCACAAACCAACACAGAACAAGAAACCACACCAAATGAATGCCTAACGGCTACTTAAGTATGGCTCCCAATCAGAGACAACGAGCTACAGCCGTCTCTGATTGGGAGCCACCCTGGCCAACATAGAAATACAACAACTAGAACAAACACAAATGAAAACTCACACCCTGGCTCAACATACTAGAGTCCCCAGAGCCAGGGCGTGACAGACTGACTAGTCTTTGGGCATTGTCCTTTGTGCATTCCTTGTGTTCCTGGACAATTTGCCATGCAACTCCAGGTAACAGAGAGAACATAAAGTAGGGCCGAGCCTACAAATCACCCCTGGACAGAAGCTGTACATGGACAGCCTGTGTCCAATATAGGAAGAAATGGCCCGCACCACACGAGAATTCCTTCTTGAGTCTTCAGTCCAACTTATGGAACCTAACTTCTAGTCCTTGGGCCCATGCCATCTGGAGGGTCTTCCGGGGAATCGTTGACAATGTGCATTCCTTCAACCAAGCTCAATGAAACATAATTCTTTGTTGAGGGCAGAAAGATTAGTTCAGTCAGTTCTCAACATTTGATGAAACATTATTACAGTCAAGAGTTACTAGTCACTGTTTGGCTTTGTATGTTGGTCAGGATTGGTTGGTCTGGTCAATGGTATCCTCAAAGTTTAGCAAGTATGAATCAGATGGATATTAAATGGAATGAAAGGCCATTAAATGCATAATTAAAGTTATACTCTATCAAGTGTTAAATTGCACTTTTCTTTGAGGAAGACAGAAAGTTTAATTGAAAGAGCCTCTCCCCTCTGGAAGTTTGCCTTGAAAATATGAAAACCCTATTGATGAAAACAAATCACCCCAAGATCAATTCTTGAGTTTAGATGAATAGAACCAGAACATAATAATAACACATCATGTTAAAAGCAAAAAACGATGTTCTGTAAAACAGTTAATAACAAAAAATTACAACATTAAAGGTAGTGGCACATATGTCTATGTGTAGTAAGAATTAGCAAATATGAATAATTCAGTCATTTGTTAACCCAATCTGAGCCCCCCAAGTTGGAAACCTGTCCTATGCGTAACCAAGACAACCACAGCATAATAAACTCTCATTGTGTGTAGGCCAGTGACAGAAAATCTCATTTTAATCCATTGTACATTCAGACGGTAACACAACAAAATGTGGAAAAGGTCAAGAGGTCTGAATACTTTCTGAAGGCACTTTAGCTATAGCTGTCTTTAACTCTCTTCCTGCTTCTGTTTGAGTGTATATGCCCCCCTCAGTGGCAGATAGAAACTATTACATTCTATGAACTAGTTGTAACATAAGGCTCTAAGGCACTACAATTGATTACTTTATTTAATTAGCACATTTGTATACAGTGGGGAAAAAAAGTATTTAGTCAGCCACCAATTGTGCAAGTTCTCCCACTTAAAAAGATGAGAGAGGCCTGTAATTTTCATCATAGGTACACGTCAACTATGACAGACAAAATGAGAAAAAAAATCCAGAAAATCACATTGTAGGATTTTTAAGGAATTTATTTGCAAATTATGGTTGAAAATAAGTATCTGGTCAATAACAAAAGTTTCTCAATACTTTGTTATATACCCTTTGTTGGCAATGACACAGGTCAAATATTTTCTGTAAGTCTTCACAAGGTTTTCACACACTGTTGCTGGTATTTTGGCCCATTCCTCCATGCAGATCTCCTCTAGAGCAGTGATGTTTGGGGCTGTCGCTGGGCAATACTGGACTTTCAACTCCCTCCAAAGATTTTCTATGGGGTTGAGATCTGGAGACTGGCTAGGCCACTCCAGGACCTTGAAATGCTTCTTACGAAGCCACTCCTTCGTTGCCCGGGCGGTGTGTTTGGGATCATTGTCATGCTGAAAGACCCAGCCACGTTTCATCTTCAATGCCCTTGCTGATGGAAGGAGGTTTTCACTCAAAATCTCATGATATATGGCCCCATTCATTCTTTCCCTTTACACGGATCAGTCGTCCTGGTTCCTTTGCAGAAAAACAGCCCCAAAGCATGATGTTTCCACCCCCCATGCTTCACAGTAGGTATGGTGTTCTTTGGATGCAACTCAGCATTCTTTGTCCTCCAAACACGACAAATTGAGTTTTTACCAAAAAGTTATATTTTGGTCTCATCTGACCATATGACATTCTCCCAATCCTCTTCTGGATCATCCAAATGCACTCTAGCAAACTTCAGACGGGCCTGGACATGTACTGGCTTAAGCAGGGGGACACGTCTGGCACTGCAGGATTTGAGTCCCTGGCGGCGTAGTGTGTTACTGATGGTAGGCTTTGTTACTTTGGTCCCAGCTCTCTGCAGATCATTCACTAGGTCCCCCCTGTGGTTCTGGGATTTTTGCTCACCGTTCTTGTGATCATTTTGACCCCACGGGGTGAGATCTTGCGTGGAGCCCCAGATCGAGGGAGATTATCAGTGGTCTTGTATGTCTTCCATTTCCTAATAATTGCTCCCACAGTTGATTTCTTCAAACCAAGCTGCTTACCTATTGCAGATTCAGTCTTCCCAGCCTGGTGCAGGTCTACAATTTTGTTTCTGGTGTCCTTTGACAGCTCTTTGGTCTTGGCCATAGTGGAGTTTGGAGTGTGACTGTTTGAGGTTGTGGACAGGTGTCTTTATACTGATAACAAGTTCAAACAGGTGCCATTAATACAGGTAACGAGTGGAGGACAGAGGAGCCTCTTAAAGAAGAAGTTACAGATCTGTGAGAGCCAGAAATCTTGCTTGTTTGTAGGTGACCAAATACTTATTTTCCACCATACTCAAATTCATAATAAATCCTACAATGTGATTTTCTGGAATTTTTTTCTCTCAATTTGTCTGTCATAGTTGACATGTACCTATGATGAAAATTACAGGCCTCTCTCATCTTTTTAAGTGGGAGAACTTGCACAATTGGTGGCTGACTAAATACTTTTTTTCCCCACTGTATTTTATATCAAATAAAATTACGTATAGTGTTAATAAAGATGGAGGACACAGCAGCCTTTTAGTTGGTGTTGAGCAGCAACAGTTGAGATGGAGTCAGAGGTTCAGGTGCAAGAGATATATTTATAAACTGGGTTGTTCGAGAATGGCCTTTACTGAAGAGCTCAGTGACTTTCAACGTGGCACCGTCATAGGACGGCAACTTTACAATGTGATTTTCTGGAGAAAAAAAATCTCAATTTGTCTGTCATAGTTGACATGTACCTATGATGAAAATTACAGGCCTCTCTCATCTTTTTAAGTGGGAGAACTTGCACAATTGGTGGCTGACTAAATACTGTTTTCCCCCACTGTACATAACATTCTGTTGGTGGCAAGAATTTTGTATAATAATTGTAAGTTTACATTTTGAAACAAGCGTTGTTTTGTGTATCGGTTCATAAGCCATGGAATCGGAATCCCCACCTCCTACCCCTTCCACTTGCCTCTTCCTTTTTGCAGTAATGCTGCAATCAATTGGTTGTAATTTTGGATAGAGCAAACATTTCCAAATATTTTTGTTAGCTGGACATTTTACGTAACTCTCCACCTTTCCTATTCGCAATGTCATTAACAAAGATAAATCATTTTTTGTATGAAATTCTTTCAAAATAACGTAAAAATAAAAGAAAAACACGTGTATTTGAGTTTAACAATAATATTTTATGTAATATCTGGTCTGTCTTTTCTGGAGGATGAATCTGGAATTGCAACCAGCTTTGTATGGTTTGTTTTAGAAAGGGCGATATTTTGAAAAGCTTCCATTTTCAGTTAATTGAAAATGTGAGGTTGTAATCTAGATAAGGGCAAAAAGGCCATTTTTTACCAAAGGGTGAGCCATTCTTACTGATCTACTTGAGAACCAGTTCGGCTTTAAGTATAACTTTTGTATGATTGATGCTTTTAGTGAGAGGTTTAATGCTTTAATATTTTATAATTTTAGCCCCCTGAATTCATATTCATTATAAAAATAAGCACGCTTCATTTAATCTGTTTTGCCATTCCAAATAAAGTGAAATATTTCTTGTTCATATAATTTGAAAAACATATCACTCGGTGTAGGCAGGGCCATAAGTAAATAGGTAAATTGGGATATGCCTAAACAACTAAAAAGGGTGATTTTTCCACCAATAGACAGGTATTTACCATTCCATGGTAGCAAGATCTGATCTATTTTTGCTCACTTTCTATTAAAAATTGTTGTAATGAGTTCATTTATTTACAGAGTATGTCCACTTCATTGTCAGACCATTGTATTGGTAAACTACACCGTAATCTAAAAGTGGTATTTTTTTTACGATCCAATATATAATTTGGTACAATGATCATAGTTTGGTTGTAATCCAGAGAGTTTAGAAAAATCTTCTAGATCATCTATGAGGCTGTGAAGGGATCCAGATTGCATATTTAAGAGGAGACTTCAGCGTACAATGACACCTTTCACCGTTTTTATGCCCTGGATTTCTAGTCCCTCTACATTATTGTTGGACCTGATTTTAATAGCTAACAGTTTGATGGCCATAATAAATAGATATGCCGACCTTGGACAACCTTGTTTTACTCCTCTTGACAGTATAATAGTTTCTGAGAAGTAGCCATTACTTATTATTTTACACCTGGGTTTACTGTACGTAACTCTAACCCATTGTATCAGAGATTCTCCTAAATTAGAATAGTCCATGTATTTATATATAAATTCTAGTCGTACTTTATCAAAAGCCTTTTCAAAATCTAATATGAAGACCAGACCTGGCTTCCTAGATTTTTCATAATGTTCTCGTTTCCAGTATTTGTCTCATATATCATGTATCGTCCATGTAAAAAGTCTGATCAGGATTAATAATATCCTACAACACCTTTTTAATTCTATGCTCTATGCATTTTGCTAGGATTTTGCATCACAACACTGAAGTGTAAGGGGCCTCCAGTTTTTTAGGTGGACTGGATCTTCATACTTACCACCTGGTTTACAGGTTACCAGATCCTGTTGACAACACCCAACCCATTTGCCGGTGCATGTTTGAGATTGAGATGTATTGTTTACATGGTGTTAAAAAGATAGTAACACCAATTGTTATAGGATCGTTTAGGCCTACTCCAGTAGTGTACTATAGGATATAACAGCATTCAAGTCATAATATACCCCAATTGCAGTGCAATGTGTAGGTCTATTGGGGACTACTTCAGCATGAGGTATCATTCACAGCAACGTTGTACTCTTCGACTCTTTTAACAATGACTTGTTTACATACAACTTATCGACCACCAGAAGAACATTCTGCTTCTCTATTTGGAGCCTTTTGAAAGTGGGGTACAGGGAACTTAATCTCTCCACTATTTCATTTGGAAATCGTCCTTAATAGAGAACGGTGTTCTTCAGCTCCCTACCCTGTTGTAGCAAGACAATCTTCATTTTGTAGTGAGTTAGCCTAGCTACTATCAGACAGTGCCCACTGGTGTAAAGTACTTTAGTAAAAAATACTTTGAAGTACAACTTCAATAGTTTTTTTGGGTATCTGTACTTTACTATTTCACTTTTAATTCAGTAGATTCCTCAAGACAATAATGTATTTTTTACTCCATCCATTTTCCCTGACACCCAAAAGTACTTGTTACATTTTGAATGCTTAGCAGGACAGGAAAATTGTACAATTCACACACTTATCAAGAGAACATCCCTGGTCATCCCTACTGCCTCTGATCTGGCAGACTCACTAAACACACATGCGTCGTTGGTAAATGATGTCTGAGTGTTGGTGTGGAGACAATCAAAGAGGTGTAATGGGTTCTCACTCAAAAATATGTCGCATTAAGCTGACATCATTATTCAATGTTTTTAATTTTTTACTGCATCAGGGATAACGTGCCCCTGGCTATCCATCAATTAAAAAAACAAGAATATGGTGCCATCTGATTTGCTTAATAGAAGGAATTTTGGTATGATTTATACCTATACTTTTGATACTTAATTACATTTGAGCAATTCATTACGTATTTTCTATATTTAAGTCTATTTAAAATAAAATACTTTTAGACTTTTACACAATTAGTACATTATTTTACTGGGTAACTTTCACTTTTACTTGAGTGTTATTCTATTAAGGTATCTTTACTTTTACTCAAGTATCACAATTGGGTACTTTTTCCACCACTGAGAGTGTCTTCCCTCCTCTCTGACACCAAAATGCAGAGGCCTTTGAAAATTAATTGTATCCACCTTTTCCTCCATCTTGAGATTACGTGTCATGAAAACCTTGACTTGATCCTCAGTTGCCTGATAGTTTTCATCCTCCTTTATTCCCATTATGACAATATTATTCTTCATACTTCTGCACTTCAGACCAAGTAATTCTGTTTTCATTGTGTTATTATCAGACCATAGCCTCTCATTAGTGCAGGGTTCCCCAACTGGCAACCCGCGCCCTTAATTTGGCCCACATGGGATTTTATTTGGCTCCCACATTTTTCAGAGCAAAATAAAGTATAATATATTCTTAATTTGTGGACATACAATACTGTAAAAAGACCAGAAAATCAGCTCCAAGTGATTTACATTTTGGAAGTCTGTTCCAAGGTATTACCACGCATAATAGAAATATATGTGTAATTGTATACTAATGTAAGCAAGGTTTTATAGTGATTATGTTTTAGTCATCTGTTTGGGCTTCTTGCGGTCAATTTGCAGTCAATGAATTATTTGTAATTATATTCTGGCCCCCCTGACCATCCGCTTGTGAAAAAATCATCCCGCAGCTGAATCTAGTTTATGGTCCTTGAATAAAACTTTAAAATATATTTTTAAAATCTCAACCGTTGCTGCTCAATACCAACTAAAAAGGCTGCCGGGTCCTCCATCTTTATTAACACCATACATGATTTTATTTGATGTAAGACATACAAATGTGCTAATAAAATAAAATAATCAATTGTGGTGCTCTTGTTCGCTTCGATGTGTACGATTCTGGTTCGAGCATTTTAGAGTGTTGATCAATAAATAGTTGAATGTTCTGTATATTATCCATTAAGTTTGTTTTACAGTTATTAGCTAATCCTCAATTTTACGATTAATTAATGGGTCAAGCTGTGCCTACCATGCTGACACATAATTTCCCCCCTAAATAACTTGTTACCCTTACCTGAGAGTCTGGAGAAGATGAGGAGGAGGAGGGAGAGGGAGAGATGAGAAGCCATTTCTGGGTATGTGTCTCCTGTTCTATGGTACCAATGCACAATGTTTGTGTCAAAGACCAAGGCACCAAAGAGAAAGACTGAACTTCCTAATAGCTATAGCTGTCTTTAACTCTCTTCCTGCTTCTGATTGAGTGTATATGCCCCCCTCCGTGGCTGATAGAAACTATTACATTCTATGAACTAGTTGAAACATAAGGCTCTAAGGCACTACAACTGATTATCTTAATTAATTAGCACATTTGTATATCTTATATCAAATAAAATCACGTATAGTGTTAATAAAGATGGATGAACCAGCAGCCTATTTAGTTGGTGTTGAGAAGCAACAGAAAAGATGTCAGAGGTTCAGGCGCAAAAATATATATATTTTACAGTGAAGGTGATGAAGTCTGGATCCAGAGGTTGTATTTACAAAAATTTACAGATGACAAAAATGATAAATTATTAACTGGCAAAACTACACTTACCTGGCCAATAGCAACATATAACAATATGTAACCTCAAATCGAAACTAAAGCAAAACAGCCTACAGGAAACATTTACACTCCTGAATAGAGTTTTGGACCAGAGTTCTAAACTCACTGAGGGGCACTAGAACATCAAGATGAAGCATAGTTTGCAGACTATTCCATGCCTCTGGTGCACAATAGAAAAAGGCAGTCTTGTCTAACTGGGTAACGGCCCTGGGGACTTTATGTAGCAACCACCTGGTAGACCGTGTCTGGTAACTGCTAGTGGTGAAGGAGAACAGGCTACAGAGGTAGTGGGGGAGTTTACCCAGAAGGGCTTTATTTATGAACACATACCAATGTAGTTGTCTGCGCATTTAAAGCAAAGTCCAGGCCACCCTTTGATACAAGGCGCAATGATGGGTGAGCGACTTGGCATTTGTAACAAAGCACAAGGATGCGTGATAGACTGAGTCTAGTCTCTGTAGCACAGAGGAGGCTTAATGCATGTACATTAAGTCACTATAATTAATTACTGAAAGAAAAGTGGCTTGAACAAGGCTTGTTGCGAAAAAATAGAAACCCAATATATGTTTAAGTTTCCTCACAAGATTATCCATATGAACTTTGTAGTACAGCTTATTGTCCAACCATATACCTAGTTATTTGTAGGATGACACCTTTTTTATGGAGCAAAAATGGAGCCCCTGGGGTACACCTCTAGTAATCTAAAAGGAAGCTAGACTTGGATTCTCAGCATAGACGCATTGTGTTCTGTCTGCGAGATAGTTTCTTAACCAGTTGACAGCCCCTTCAATGAGACCAACGTTATTGAGTCTGTCTTGCAACAGTTTGTGGTCAACAAAAGCCAGACTGAACCCCACACAGGATGTTGTTTCAAGTAGGAATTTATTTAGCTGAGAGTTCACTAGAGATTCAGTCTTTTACCATTTATTTCATTTATACTTAATCATTAACAGCAACAATGTATTTGGGCAGAGACACAACTTTCTAAGAATATCTTAATTGATTTGAAAGTTTATTAACAAAGCACAATTTATTTTAACATATAAAGCAGACAGAATAGTACAGTAAGGCTATGATTCAGTGAATTAGATCAACTATGAAACAAATCATATTTGGGCAACAACATACGGACTAAAAAGTAAAATTAGGTCAAAGACATAGGTAAAATGTACCATAAATGAAAAGTTTATTATTTTGTGTATTTTATCCCTGAAAAAGCAGGTGCAAGAAGTAAATCTGTCCCTTGGTCTCACCAGAGAGACCTGCAGGGACGGCCTGTTCAATAGGGCGATATGGGCGACGCACTGCCAAACGGGAAAAGGAAGGGATTTTTTTTCTAATCAATTATATCACGGCAACAGTAGTTATCAGTGTTCACGTCTGATCTGCCAGCCACTAAATGTCAAATCAGGCTAAAGTCGTGCTTCAAATGGCCCCGCCCGTTTTTGGGGCGATTTCAGTCAAGTTGAAAATCGCCCAGAAGTCTCTCATAGCCTGTCATGTAAAATCTATTTTTTTCAAATTTCAAAGCTTTCAATACATTCTCTATGGGTGTCTGTGGGCTTGCACTTACGCGCTTTCGTCATACGTGACGTAACCATGAACGTAACTAAAACAATAGCGGCTAGCAGCGTCTCTGTTGCGACCTGCAGTGTGGCGTTATTTTATGTTTTTAATTTGTAGACTTAGTTTACAAACATTCTGCCAACCATGGATTTCCAGTGGTTGGTTTTGGACTGATCTTGTTGATCGTGTACATACCCGCTACGAACGGACTAAATAATGAAAACGCTGCTGGCAGCGGAATCCCAATACAGCTGGGAGACTTGGCTGGATGACAGAGTCCCGGACAGAGAAGTGGAGCCGGCCGGCTTCACCCTGGTCAGAGCGGACCGCGATCCTGGTAAGAGAGCGACTCTGTACCCCGACATTGAACTGCTTTCTGTGTCATTGCGACCTTACTATCTGCCCCGTGAGTTCCCCCAATTGTTTGTTACCGTTGTGTACTGTTGATAATCACAAGTTTACTGGAGAACTGAGACCAAGTAGAGACTTTGGACAGGGTGGATATGGTATAATAAAGGCAGTTTATTCAGAGGTAAAGATATCTGGAATCGCGTGCACGGACTCGTTCGTCAAACTCTTAGGGAGAAGAGAGCCCCGAAAACATTGTGTGCAGACATTTTTATACAATAAATGATGTAGGTTGAATCTAGTAGTTCTGATCTTCTGATTGGTCCTGATGAGTTGGGCGAGGTCCCCTCCACTGTTGCATTGGCTCTGAGTCGGGTTCTCTGTCTTCAAATGTTCAGCCTAAAGAGAGGGGATTTTTGTGTGTGTGTGTGTGTGTGTTTAACAGTGATGATGTGTGTGTGTGTGTGTGTTATCAGTGATGATGTGTGTGTGTGTGTGTGTGTGTGTGTGTCCTCAGAGCAAGAACTCGTGAGTTGGAAGAACTGAGAGACCTATGGCGTGGGTGTTGTCCTTGGCCACCTGCTGACAAGGCTGACAAGATAGGACTCTTTTGTCCATTGTTATAGGATAGGAACAGCATTGATTGAAAACAAACGCCCAACACAAAATGGGTCATGCACAAGATTTTAGTCAGACCAAGCTATAACATTATATATTTACTACGACAGTACATTCAACCAAAAGCTAATATAACAAAGGCATCAGAGATTATTTATAATCTGTCACAGAAACTGGAATCCATCTCCCCAGATCAGTCAATAAATGCTTCTGGTATTGACTTATATGCTGCCCCTGTCTTCATGTTGTTGCTGGACATATCTTTTTTTAAATGTGTGTAGGTCACCTAAATCATCAGAAAAATTGCCCCTCCTGAGAATTTTTTCAGGAGCCGCCACTGGAGACCTGTCTGGTTTCTACTCATCCTCAGTTTTACCTTGGAGTCAGTTTGCCCTGAACTTCACCACAGCAATGATGGTGCACAGGAGGAAGAGCACTGCATTACCAATTTTTGGCAGGTAGAAGAATGTTCTCCCCCGTCTGTAGAATAATTAAAAGCTTTAGAACATATTCCTCTGTAAATTGCTGTAATACAAGGACACTTTTTTAAGGGGAGTTGTAAAGGGAAAACTTCATTTTGCTAAAGGCAGTGTATATTTAACAGTTTGCAGCGGCAGTGATGATTTTGACTGCACAAGGTATTTAATGAGTGTGGATCATTGAAGGTGGTAGTGTAGTTATCTTCCATGTGACTAGAACACCAGCTATCACCACCAGCAGCATGCCCAGAGGAACCAGTAGGACTTTTAGATCTATGGAACTGATGGTGAAAGTCTGTTTATTGGTAAATAAAGTCCATGAAACATCATAGATAAATAGACATGTTTGTGCTGCTATGACGAAATTGAATTATTTGTTCAGCTCTTCACGCTTTTCATGTGTGGAACTTGACCATACAAGTCTATTCTATATCTCTCAGATATAGAACAGACACTTCAGAAGAAACTTTCATTATAATTTTTTTTGACTACCTGTTGTTCCTTGTAGAGAATTTGTTATTAAATGTGTTTCTGTTGGCTAATATCAGTAATTCCAAAATCAATAATAATATGCAATTTTATCAAAGCGACTTACAGTCATGTGTGCATACATTTTTACGTATGGGTGGTTCCGGGGATCGAACCCACTACCCTGGCGTTACAAGCGCCATGCTCAACCAATTGAGCTACAGAGGACCACAATGTTTCATCCAATAATGTTTGTATATATTTGTTTGATACCTAAAGGGGTCTAGAGGGATAACAGATATGTGGTGATAATCAAAACAAGCACAGCAGACTGTCTTCAGTAGTTTATGGACACAACAAGGAGACATGGGTGAGTTAGGAGGTGTGGGAAGAAGCATACTGGAGGCAGATAGATAGTCATGACTCATGTTGTGACACGGAGGGGGAGTGGGCTGTCCTTCCAGGATAAGGGCTCTTTAGGACCAAGATCTTCACTCAGTCAGTCACTGTGTGTTGCTGCCCTCTGCTGGAAAGAAAGTAGTCTGGTGCACAATACAGGCATGTTCTAGAAATAATGATAACAATGTAGTCAGCTTCTCTGCATGATAAGGATAAGAAATGTGTGGCTAAAGAGTGATGTATTGTACACATACAGTAGTAATGTATGGTCTTGTCTGTTTCTTTGTTGAGAGATTAGCATAATATGTGTAGGTACATGAGAGAGAAGATAAGTCAACACTGACCTGTGTGGTGTAGGGCTAGTGAGCTGTAGACCACATTATCATCTGTTTCTGCCTAGAAGAGAGGAGGGACACACACAGGTAGAGAGGTGAAGAGGGACAATTTGTGATGATGGAATATAGACTACAGCTCGGAATCACTGCAACCATTTGTTGCAGAATAGCTGAAACGGGATGAGATACATAAAGACATGAAAACTCAGAAATGTTTACAGCTTTACACATTTTCAGTGTCTACACCCTAAACACCAATGACTGCCAAAACACGGACCACAATACCCTCCTTTTCAAGTATTCTGACTACGGAGCCATCCTGTTCCTCCTGAAGGAACCCCCATCCTTCCAGCAATATCAATCATCCGTTACCCAATTCGTTGAATGGTGCCGCAATAACTACCTGGATCCAAAACTAAATAAATAACCATTGACTATCCCAAAACCCCCACCTGTGACGGCCCTATCATCAACAGAGAGGCCGTTGAAATGATTCCTTCATTCAACTACCTCTGAATTACAATAGACCACAAGCTAACCTTTGATCAACACACCACTGAAATAACAAAGAAGTCCCAGCATCTTCTGTCTGTTATCAGGCATCTGATCAACCTGTCTGTCAAACCCAAACTCCTTCTGCTACTCTACCGGAGCATCATCACCACTACTCATCTACTGAAGTATCTGCTACCACAACCTGCTCACATTCACGCACCACAATAAACTATTAAGGATCACCAACACGGCATCTAAACTGATTGGACTCCCCACTCCAAAGTGGTCTCTTCTTAATGAACGAGCTATCCAGAGTAAAGCCCCCCACATGATCTCCAGCCCAGACCACCCACTTCACCATTGGTTTGATCTTCTCCCATCAGGTTGAAAATATCGGACTCTTTAATGTCTCACTGCAAGCTTCAGGAGGAGTTTCATCCCAGGGTCAATGACAATTCTAAATTGTTCCATAAATCTTCCTCCTATGGGGGGTGGGTGGGACTATTTATGTCTAACTGTTGTTTGTTTCCTGATGTTCCTCTTGTAGGACAATAAACCTGATTCTGATATGTGACTTCATCTATAACCCCATGCACCAGTCTGCCACATAGCCAATAGAACAACACAGATACAATTTCACCCATGACCAGCTCGAAACCGGATTGCATAGCGGAGAAGGTACGGTGGGATTCGAAATGGTTGGTGATCTGTTTGTTAACTTGGCTTTCAAAAACTTTCGAAAGGCAGGGCAGGATGGATATAGGTCTGTAACAGTTTGGATCTAGAGTGTCACCCCCTTTGAAGAGGGGGATGACCACGGCAGCTTTCCAATCTCTGGGGATCTCAGACGTTACGAAAGAGAGGTTGAACAGGCTAGTAATAGGGGTTGCGACAATTTCGGCGGCTAATTTTAGAAAAAAAGGTTCCAGATTGTCTAGCCCAGATGATTTGTAGGGGTCCAGATTTTGCAGCTCTTTCAGAACATCAGCTGTCTGAATTTGTGTGAAGGAGAAGCGGGGGAGGGGGGGCATGGGCAAGTTGCAGTGGAGGGTGCAGAGCTGGTGGCCGGGGTAGTGGTAGCCAGGTGGAAAGCATGGCCAGCCGTAGCAAAATGTTTGTTGAAATTCTTGATTATTGTAGATTTATAGGTGGTGATTCCTAGCCTCAGTGCAGTGGGCAGCTGGGAGGAGGTGTCTTAATCCCCTTGGACTTTACAGTGTCCCAAAACGTTTTGGAGTTAGTGCTACAGGATGCACATTTCTGTTTGAAAAAGCTAGCCTTTGCTTTCCTAACTGCTTGTGTATATTGTTTCCTAACTTCCCTGAAAAGTTGCATATCGCGGGGGCTATTCAATGCTAATGCAGTACGCCACAGGATGTTTTTGTGCTGATCAAGGTCAGTCAAGTCTGAGGAGAACCAGGGGCTATATCTGTCCTTAGTTCTGTATTTTTGAGTGGGGCATGTTCTTACTTCTTACTTTTAAAGAACAACCAGGCATCCTCTACTGTCGGAATGAGATCAATATCCATCCAGGATACCTGGGCCAGGTCAATTAGGAAGGCCTGCTCGCTCAAGTGTTTTAGGGGGCGTTTGACTGCGGACCCGTTACGGACGCAGGCAATAAGGCAGTGATCACTGAGATCCTGGTTGAAGACAGCGGAGGTGTATTTAGAGGGTAAGTTAGTCAGGATGATATCTATTAGTGTCCTGAGTGGCGCAGTGCTCTTAGGCACTGCATCGCAGTGCTAGCTGTGCCACTAGAGATCCTGGTTTGAATCCAGGCTCTGTCGTAGCCGGCCGCGACCGGGAGACCCATGGGGCGGCGCACAAGTTGTCCAGGGTAGGGGAGTGAATGGCCGGCAGGGATGTAGCTCAGTTGGTAGAGCATAGCGTTTGCAATGCCAGGGTTGTGGGTTCGATTCCCACGGGGGGCCAGTATATTTAAAAAAATGTATGCACTGACTAACTGTAAGTCACTCTGGATAAGAGTGTCTGCTAAATTACTAAAATGTACATGTATGAGGGTGCCCATGTTTACGGATTTAGGGTTGTACCTGGTAGGTTTGTTGATCGTTTGTGTGAGATTGAGGGCATCTAGTTTGGATTGTAGGATGGCCGGGGTGTTAAGCATATCCCAATTTAGGTCACTAAGCAGTACGAACTCTGAGGATAAATGGGGGGCAATCAATTCACGTATGGTGTCCAGGGCACAGCTGGGGTCTGTAGCAAGCGGCAACAGTGAGAGACTTATTTCTGGAAAGGTGGAATTTTAGAAGTAGAAGCTCAAACTGTTTGGGCACAGACCTGGATAGTATGATAGAGCTCTGCAGGCTATCTCTACAGTAGATTGCAACTATAGTTCTATCTAGACGGAAAATGTTGTAGTTGGGGATGGACATTTCAGAATTCTTGGTGGCCTTCCTAAGCCAGGATTCAGACACTGCTAGAACATCAGGGTTGGCGGAGTGTGCTAACGCAGTTAATAACTCAAACTTAGGAAGGAGGCTTCTGATGTTAACGTGCAGAAAACCAAGGCTTTTATTACAGAAGTCAACAAATGATAGCTCCTGGGGAGTAGGAGTGATACTGGGGGCTGCAGGGCCTGGGTTACCCTCTAAATCACCAAAGGAACAGAGGAGGACTAGAATAAGGATACGGCTAAAGGCTTTCAGAACTGGTCTTCTAGTGCGTTGGGTACAGAGAATAAAGGGGGCAGATTTCCGGGCGTTGTAGAATAGATTCAGGGCATTATGTACAGACAAGGATATGAAAGGATATGAGTACAGTGGAGATAAACCTACAGTGTGTGTGTGTGTATATATATATATATATAGTTCCAGTCAAACGTTTGGACACACCTACTCATTCAAGGTTTTTTCTTATTTTACTATTTTCTACATTGTAGAATAATAGTGAAGACATCAAAACTATGACATAACACATATGGAATCATGTAGTAACCAAAAAAGTGTTAAACAAATCAAAATATATATTTTAGATTTTAGATTTTGGAAAGTAGCCTCCCTTTGCCTTGATGACAGCTTTGCACAATCTTGGCATTTTCCAGGCACAGCCAATCAGAATGAGTTTTTCCCCACCAAAGGGATTTATTACACCCCTCAGACGAGCACGTAGGTGAAGAAGCCGAATGTGGAGGTCCTGGGTTGGCGTGGTTACACGTGGTCTACACGTGGTCTGCGGTTGTGAGGCCGATTGGACGTACTGCCAAATTCTCTAAAATGACATTGGAGGCAGCTTATGGTAGAGAAATGAACATTCAATTCTCTGGCAAAAGCTCTGGTGGACATTCCTACAGTCAGCATGCCAACTGCACGTTCCATAAAAACTGGACACATCTGTGGCATTGTGTTCTGTGACAAAGCTGCACGTTTTAAAGTGAGCTTTACCTTGACAAAATCCTGTCTCGGAGCTCTACGGACAATTCCTTTGACGTCATCCCTTGGTTTTTGCTCTGACATGCACTGTCAACTGGGGGGACCTTATACAGACAGGTGTGTGCCTTTCCAAATCATGTCCAATCAATTCAATTTACGACAGGTGGACTCCAATCAAGTTGTAGAAACATCTCAAGGATGATCAATGGAAACAGAATGCACCTTAGCTCAATTTCGAGTCTCATAGCAAAGGGTCTGAATACTTATGTAAATAAGCTATTTCTGTTTTTTATTTTTTATACATTTGAAAACATTTTTAAAAAACTGTTTTCGCTTTGTCATTATGTGGTATTGTGTGTAGATTGATAAGGACATTTCCCCCCCATTTTTTCTTTTTGAATAAGGCTGTAACATAACAAAATGTAGAAAAAGTCACAGAATGGGACCAGCAACACTCACTATCGAGTTCCAAACTGCCTATGGAAGCAACGCCAGCACAATAACTGTTTGTTGGTAGCTTCATGAAATGGGTTTCTATGACTGAGCAGCCGCACACAAGAGGTCACCATTCGCAATGCCAATGCGGCTGGAGGGGTGTAAAGCTCGCCACCTTTGGACTCTGAAGCAGTGGAAACGCGTTCTATGGAGTGATGAATCACACTTCACCATCTAGCAGTCCGACGGACGAAACTGGGATTGGCGGATGCTAGGAGAACACTACCTGCCCGAATGCATAGTGATAACTGTAAAGTTTGGTGGAGGAGGAATAATGGTCTTGGCTGTTTTTCATGGTTCGCGCAAGGCCCCTTGGTTCCAGTGGAGGGAAATCTTTACGCTACAGCATACAATGACATTCTAGATGATTCTGAGCTTCCAACTTTGTGGCAACAGTTTGGGGAAGGCCGTTTCCTTTTTCAGCATGACAATGCCTCTGTGCACAAAGCGAGGTCCATACAGAAATGGTTTGTCAAGATCAGAGTACAAGAACTTGACTGTCCTGCACAGAGCCCTGACCTCAACCCCATCGTGAAAACCTTTGGGATGAATTGTTGAGGAGTTGATGAGACTAAACTGTTTGGAGTAACCCTGGATTGTAAACTGTTATGGTCAAACAGTAGCTAGGATGGGAGAAGTCTGTCTATAATAAAGTACGGATTGAAAAAAGTAAGGGGCCTAGACAGCTGCCCTGGGGAATTCCTGATTCTACCTGGATTTTGTTGGAGAGGCTTCCATTAAATAACACCCTCTGTGTTATGTTAGACAGGTAACTCTTTATCCACAATATAGCAGGGGGTGTAAAGACATAACACATACATTTTTTTAGCATCAGACTATGATCGATAATGTCAAAAGCTGCACTGAAGTCTAACAAAACAGCCCCCACAATATTTGTATCATCAATTTCTCTCAGCCAATCATCAGTCATTTGTGTAAGTGCTGTACTTTTTGAATGTCCTTCCCTATAAGTGTTGTCAATTTGTTTACTGTAAAATAGCATTGTATCTGGTCAAACACCATTTTTTCCAAAAGTTTACAAAGGGTTGGTAACAGGCTGATTGGTCGGCTATTTGATCCAGTAAAGGGGGCTTTACTATCCTTAGGTAGGGGAATATCTTGTGTTTCCCTCCAGGCCTGAGGGCACACACTTTCTAGTAGGCTGAAATTGAAGATTTGGCAAATAGGAGTGGCAATATCGTCAGCTATTATGCTCAGTAATTTTCCATCCAAGTTGTCAGAACCCGGTGGCTTGTCATTGTTGATAGACAATAATACTTTTTTCACCTCTTCCACACTTACTTTAGGGAATTCAAAATTACAATGCTTGTCTCTCATAATTTGGTAAAATTTGATTTAAAAAACAGATAAAAATACACGTTATGGAACAGCGGGGAATGTGAAGTAACACAAACATAGACACATGAATACAACCACACGTACACATGGATTTTGTGTTATAGATATGTGGTAGTAGAGTAGGGGCCTGAGGGCACACACTTAATATGTTGTGAAATCTGTTATGAATGTATTGTAATGGTTTTAAAATGTATAACTGCCTTAATTTTGCTGGACCCCAGGAAGTGTAGCTGCTGCCTTGGAACTCTGATTGCGAGCGAGGCCTAATCGCCCAACGGCATTGCCTGACCTCACTAACGCTCTTGTGGCTGAATGGAATTAAGTCCCCGCAGAAATGTTCCAACATCTGGTTTAAAGCCTTCCAAGAAGACTGAAGGCTGTTGTAGCAGCAAAGGGGGGACCAACTCCATATTAATGCCCATGATTTTGGAATGAGATGTTCAACGAGTAGGTGTCCACATAATCTTGGATATGTAATGTATTATACATCCACTTCCAAAATATCATTTGTTGAATCATGGTTGACTCCATCATTTGTAAAAAGTTTCTGTAAATTATTTTCGGCAGCATTTCTATGTTGAAGATTCAAAAAGAATTTGGTGAATATTTTCCCGTTTTCCATCCAGTTCACTTTATTGTTGTAATAAATTACTTTTGATAGTTCCTGAATAAGTTCCTCTATTTCTTTTTGTTTTCCCCCTAACATATTCTGTGTCCCTATAGTACAGATTTTATTGCTATCCATCTTTACTGTTATTTCTTCAATTTCCTTTCTTAATATTAACTATTTTTACAGATTTAAAAAAATATATTTGTTTGGTTTTTGGTTTTAAAGATGAGTATTGAATTGCATGACCTCTGGAGGCTCATTTGAAAGTGTCCCATAAAATAAGGGGATATGTTGTACCAACATACGTTATGCAGGAAAAATACAGTTATAAATGATTTTGTCTTGGTTACAAACAGTTTGTCATCCAGTATACTTTGGTTACATTCCCAATTCCTCGCCCAAGTGGACATTCTGTAAGAGTCATGCGGAAGCCAATTATTTGATGGTCCGACCTCATTCTGCCCCATATCAAAACTGTTTTTCTTTTGGTGCCAGTTAGGACACAAGAAAGTAGTCAAGAGGACTAGCTTGATTAAGACTCCTCCATGTATATCTCACCAGGTCAGGATTTTAATCCACTAGTTTTAATGTGTCCATGATATTCGTAATTTCCCTAAGGGCATGAGGGTAATAGTTGTGTAGTATGATTTCCTTTACGGTTCATTGAGGTACTTAAAACATTAATATAATCTCCCACCGTAATAATAGTCATTTATGAGCTTGATAGATTTGGCCTATTATGTATAGTGTGTAGATCATCATTATTTGGACCATATAGATTAATTAGACAAATCTGTTTACAGTCCAATAGCATATTTAAAAGGATCCATCTTCCATGAGGATCTGTTTGGACAATTTGCACATTCGGATCAAAAAACATATTCATTAATATCATCATCTCTTTTGAGTTTCTTTGCCCATGATGGAGATTTTTTAGTGGACTATGAGATAAAACTGGGTTAATCACGAACATAGAGTTAAAGTTCTTTGTTATTGGGCCAGGAACTGAATTGGATAATTTCACTGTGTGTGTGTGGGGGGGGGGGGTATGTTTCAAGGATTTAGGGACCTGTCATGTCCAACAATCGGTCTTCAGGTCAAGCCCGGGAGAGCCGGGGTTGAACAGAGTTTAAACTAAACATGAGTGTTTTTGCAAGATAAGGGATTGATTGAGTGTATTACTATTGATTCTGAACTGAATGAAAGTTGAATTTAGCCGCCACCATAGACAAAGGGAGTGAAGAGGGAGGGATTATAAAGCTAGGGTGTGTGGAGGGCACTATTTAAGATGGAGAGAGGGCAGGAGAGGCTAGGCTACTCTGCAGACCAGCTTCCTTTTATTGAAATTCAATAAAGTTTTGATTCAACAAAAACTCTGTAAGAACTTTGATTGTTAATAAAGTATAGTGATGAATTTCCACAACACCCATGACAGAAATATATTTCTCCCTCCAAGTCCTTTTTCCACACAACCTCATCTATAGTTGTAGAGTGAGTCTCCTGTAAACATTAGATATTATATTCTTTCTCTTTTAGCCAGGTACACATTTATCGTATATTTTTATGACCTGCTAAACCATTACAATTGTAACTGGCAATACTATTTCCCCACTTACCATAATGATACCCAAGTTTCAGTTATACTTACCATAATACATTTATGTAACCATTAAAAAGTACCATGATGATTGAGTGTCCATAGAGCTGTACCATAATAATTGCACTGTTAAGCATACTGTAGCTTCTACTGTGTAAAACTCCAATTGTCCTCCAATATTCCCGCTAAAACCTCCCCCATATCTGGGAGGTCTGTTGTCCTTGAGACCATCAGACCACCACCCTGACCCATGACATGCCTTTATGTCCGAAGCAATCCTTTGGGCGATGATTAGCGTAGCCCAGAGGGAAATATGGGCAGTCCCATAATAACCTAACTCAATACTGCCACCCTTCACTCGCAAATTCAAAGCCCAATAGGTCTATTGCATGTCTATGAGGGTGCTTCTTAAATGAAAACTAGCCATAGAACAGGTAAAAAGGAGAGAAAAATATAATACAATAACATATAATAATAATAATAATATATAATAATAGAAAATATAAATAACAGCACAATGTTATAGATTCATGTACATATTAAGATAATCACAGCAAAGGCTATAAGCATGTCAGCCCAGTCTATTCAGTTCATTGGATCCAATTGTTCGATTTTTTTTGTTTAAGACAAGTTTCCTGTTTAAGACAAGTTTCCAACGTCAGCCTTACCAATATTCGCCTTCCCATGAATCAAAACTTAATTTTAAGTCCACATAATCCAAGGTTCTGTATTGCATGAAGAAAAAAGGATGAGTCCATCATGCATAAAAAAATAACGTGTAGTGCGGTGCAATGTGTAGGTCTATTGAGGACTACTTCAGCATGAGGTATCATTCACAGCCACGTTGTAATCTTCCAATCCTTGAACAATGACTTGTTTACATACAACTTATCGACCACCAGAAGAACATTCTGCTTCTCTGTTTGGAGCCGTTTGAAAGTGGGGTACAGGGCTCTTCGTCTCTCCACAATTTCATTCGGAAATCGCACATTCATAGAGAACTGTGTTCTTCAGCTCCCTACCCCGTCGTAACAAGACAATCTTCATTTTGTACTGAGTTAGCCTAGCTACTATCGGACAAGTACTGGTGTAAAGTACTTAAGTAAAAAATACTTTGAAGTAGTACTTAAGTAGTTTTTGGGGTATCTGTACTTTAATATTTAACATTTACATTTTAGTCATTTAGCAGACGCTCTTATCCAGAGCGACTTACAGTTAGTGAATACATTTTTTTTTTTTTTTTTTTTTTTTTATACTGGCCCCCATGGAAACAAACCCACAACCCTGGCGTTGCAAACGCCATGCTCTATCAACTGAGCTACATCCCTGCCGGCCATTCCCTCCCCTACCCTGGACGACGCTGGGCCAATTGTGCGCCGCCCATGAGTCTCCCGGTCGCGGCCGGCTGCGACAGAGCCTGGATTCGAACCAGGATCTCTAGTAGCACAGTTAGCACTGCGATGCAGTGCCTTAGACCACTGCGCCACTCATTTAACTTATAATTCTCTAGATTCCTCAAGACAATAATGTATTTTTTACTCCATCCATTTTCCCTGACACCCAAAAGTACTTGTTACATTTTGAATGCTTAGAAGGACGGGAAAATGTACAATTCACACACTTATCAAGAGAACATCCCTGGTCATCCCTACTGCCTCTGATCTGGCAGACTCACTAAACACACATGCCTCGTTGGTAAATGATACAGTGGGGAAAAAAAGTATTTAGTCAGCCACCAATTGTGCAAGTTCTCCCACTTAAAAATATGAGAGAGGCCTGTAATTTTGATCATAGGTACACGTCAACTATGACAGACAAATTGAGGGAAAAAAATAAAGAAAATCACATTGTAGGATTTTTAATGAATTTATTTGCAAATTATGGTGGAAAATAAGTATTTGGTCACCTACAAACAAGTAAGATTTCTGGCTCTCACAGACCTGTAACTTCTTCTTTAAGAGGCTCCTCTGTCCTCCACTCATTACCTGTATTAATGGCACCTGTTTGAACTTGTTATCAGTATAAAAGACACCTGTCCACAACCTCAAACAGTCACACTCCAAACTCCACTATGGCCAAGACCAAAGAGCTGTCAAAGGACACCAGAAACAAAATTGTAGACCTGCACCAGGCTGGGAAGACTGAATCTGCAATAGGTAAGCAGCTTGGTTTGAAGAAATCAACTGTGGGAGCAATTATTAGGAAATGGAAGACATACAAGACCACTGATAATCTCCCTCGATCTGGGGCTCCACGCAAGATCTCACCCCGTGGGGTCAAAATGATCACAAGAACGGTGAGCAAAACCCAGAACCACACGGGGGGACCTAGTGAATGACCTGCAGAGAGCTGGGACCAAAGTAACAAAGCCTACCATCAGTAACACACTACGCCGCCAGGGACTCAAATCCTGCAGTGCCAGACGTGTCCCCCTGCTTAAGCCAGTACATGTCCAGGCCCGTCTAAAGTTTGCTAGAGTGCATTTGGATGATCCAGAAGAGGATTGGGAGAATGTCATATGGTCAGATGAAACCAAATTAGAACCTTTTGGTAAAAACTCAACTCATCGTGTTTGGAGGACAAAGAATGCTGAGTTGCATCCAAAGAACACCATACCTACTGTGAAGCATGGGGGTGGAAACATCATGCTTTGGGGCTGTTTTTCTGCAAAGGAACCAGGACGACTGATCCGTGTAAAGGAAAGAATGAATGGGGCCATGTATCGTGAGATTTTGAGTGAAAACCTCCTTCCATCAGCAAGGGCATTGAAGATGAAACGTGGCTGGGTCTTTCAGCATGACAATGATCCCAAACACACCGCCCGGGCAATGAAGGAGTGGCTTCGTAAGAAGCATTTCAAGGTCCTGGAGTGGCCTAGCCAGTCTCCAGATCTCAACCCCATAGAAAATCTTTGGAGGGAGTTGAAAGGAGATCTGCATGGAGGAATGGGCCAAAATACCAGCAACAGTGTGTGAAAACCTTGTGAAGACTTACAGAAAACGTTTGACCTGTGTCATTGCCAACAAAGGGTATATAACAAAGTATTGAGAAACTTTTGTTATTGACCAAATACTTATTTTCCACCATAATTTGCAAATAAATTCATAAAAAATCCTACAATGTGATTTTCTGGAAAAAATTTTTTCTCATTTTGTCTGTCATAGTTGATGTGTACCTATGATGAAAATTACAGGCCTCTCTCATCTTTTTAAGTGGGAGAACTTGCACAATTGGTGGCTGACTAAATAATTTTTTTCCCCACTGTATCTGAGTGTTGGTGTGGAGAATGACGCCGGAGAGGATGGCTGCCGTTTCATGGACTCTTAACCAACCATGCAATTTTCTATTTTTTTCGCATTGTTTGGAAATTATTTTGTACATAATGTTGCTGCTACCGTCTCTTATGACCGAAAATAGCTTCTGGACATCAGAACAGCGATTACTCACCTTGAACGGGACAAATAATTTTTCTTTAATGAGTCGGACGAGAGGGATTTGCTCCAGACACTTGACAGGGCCCTCATCCCCGTCATTCGCAGTAGAAAGAAAAGGAGATATCACGGAAGGAGATCGGGATGCCTGGTAAGGAGCCGGCGACCAGTGGCTAATCTGCCTTTGCCATCGATACTATTGGCCAACGTACAATCGCTTGATAATAAATTGGACAAACTAGAAGCACGTATATCCTACCAATGGGACATTAAAAACGGTAATATCTTATATTTCAGCGAGTCGTGGCTGATCGACGACATGAATAACATACAGCTGGCGGGTTATACACTGTATCGGCAGGATAGAACAGCAGCCTCTGGTAAGACAAGGGGTGGCGGTCTATGTATATTTGTAAACAATTGCTGGTGCACGATATCTGAGGAACTTTCAAAGTTTTGCTCGCCTGAGGTAGTGTATCTCATGATAAGCTGTAGACCACACTATCTACCAATAGAGTTGATAGATTAATTATTAATGACTAATTATTACACCCTGAAACTGTGTTAAATGTGTTAGAATGTGTGAGTGTAGGACCAGTAAAGACTATGACATTGAGCTACTATTTAGCAATGTGAGTAAGAGTTAGACCAGACAACAAAGGACAAGGAGAACTGTCTACAGGCAACTGAGAAACCAAGATAACTGAGGAATTTAGGGAGGAGAGAAACTGTTAGGCTTTTTAAGGAGTATGAAATATGGTGCAGGATATTGTGAGGAAGCCTATGTGTGTATGCATGTGTGGGTGTGTGTATGTACAGTGAGGGAAAAAAAGTATTTGATCCCCTGCTGATTTGAACATTTGCCCACTGACAAAGACATGATCAGTATATAATTTTAATGGTAGGTTTATTTGAACAGCGAGAGACAGAATAACAACAACAAAATCCAGAAAAACGCATGTCAAAAATTTTTATGAATTGATTTGAATTTTAATGAGGGAAATATGTATTTGACCCCTCTGCAAAACATGACTTAGTACTGGTGGAAAAACCCTTGTTGGCAATCACAGAGGTCAGTTGTTTCTTGTAGTTGGCCACCAGGTTTGCACACATCTCAGGAGGGATTTTGTCCCACTGCTCTTTGCAGATCTTCTCCAAGTCATTAAGGTTTCGAGGCTGACTTTTGGCAACTCGAACCTTCAGCTCCCTCCACAGATTTTCTATGGGATTAAGGTCTGGAGACTGGCTAGGCCACTCCAGGACCTTAATGTGCTTCTTCTTGAGCCACTCCTTTGTTGCCTTGGCTGTGTGTTTTGGGTCATTGTCATGCTGGAATACCAATCCACAACCAATTTTCAATGCCCTGGCTGAGGGAAGGAGGTTGTCACCCAGGATTTGACGGTACATGGCCCCGTCCATCGTCCCTTTGATGCGGTGAAGTTGTCCTGTCCCCTTAGCAGAAAAACACCCCAAAGCATAATGTTTCCACCTCCATGTTTGACGGTGCGGATGGTGTTCTTGGGGTCATAGGCAGCATTCCTCCTCCTCCAAACATGGCGAGTTGAGTTGATGCCAAAGAGCTTGATTTTGGTCTCATCACACTTTCACCCAGTTCTCCTCTGAATCATTCAGATGTTCATTGGCACACTTCAGACGGGCCTGTATATGTGCTTTCTTGAGCATGGGGACCTTGCGGGCACTGCAGGATTTCAGTCCTTCACGGCGTAGTGTGTTACCAATTGTTTTCTTGGTGACTATGGTCCCAGCTGCCTTGAGATCGTCGACAAGACCCTCCCGTGTAGTTCTGGGCTGATTCCTCACCGTTCTCATGATCATTGCAACTCCACGAGGTGAGATCTTGCATGGAGCCCCAGGCCAAGGGAGATTGACAGTTATTTTCTGTTTCTTCCATTTGCGAATAATCGCACCAACTGTTGTCACCTTCTCACCAAGCTGCTTGGTGATGGTCTTGTAGCCCATTCCAGCCTTGTGTAGGTCTACAATCTTGTCCCTGACATCCTTGGAGAGCTCTTTGGTCTTGGCCATGGTGGAGAGTTTGGAATCTGATTGATTGATTGCTTCTGTGGACAGGTGTCTTTTATACAGGTAACAAGATGAGTTTAAGAGTGTGCTCCTAATCTCAGCTCGTTACCTGTATAAAAGACACCTGGGAGCCAAATATCTTTCTGATTGAGAGGGGGTCAAACACTTATTTCCCTCATTAAAATGCAAATCAATTTATAACATTTTTGACATGCGTTTTTCTGGATTTTTTTGTTGTTATTCTGTCTCGCACTGTTCAAATAAACCTACCATTAAAATGATAGACTGATCATTTCTTTGGCAGTGGGCAAACGTACAAAATCAGCAGGGGATCAAATACTTTTTTCCCTCACTGTATGTATGTGTGTATGTGTGTGTGTGTATGTGTATGTGTGTGTGACCTAATGGTTAGGAGAGCAGTTTTAAAGTGGAAAACTACAGCCTGCCTACAGAGGGGAGGGATTTTTTTCTCTGACGTGTGCATATAAAAATATTGTACGACCATTTTGTTTTAGAACGTTCTCAATGAATAAAGCCTGATGATTGTATGCTGGGCTACTTGGTCTGATTATTAGAGATTTACAACCTCTGGGATACAGACTGAGTAATAAGTTCATTTTTGAAACATTGGGATAGAAATTCACGTAACAAGAGTTTATCTATATTCTTCGTATCTGTCTATTTACCACCACAAAACGATGCTGGCACTAAGACCGCACTCAATTAACTGTATACGGCCATAAGCAAACAGGAAAACGCTCATCCAGAGGCGGCGCTCCTAGCGGCCGGGGACTTTAATGCAGGGAAACTTAAATCAGTTTGACCTCATTTCTACCAGCATGTTAAATGTGCAACCAGAGGGGAAAAAACTCTAGACCACCTTTACTCCACACACAGAGACACATACAAAGCTCTCCCTCGCCCTCCATTTGGCAAATCTGACCATAATTCTGTCCTCCTGATTCCTGCTTACAAGCAAAAACTAAAGCAGGAAGCACCAGTGACTCGGTCAATAAAAAAGTGGTCAGATGAAGCAGATGCTAAGCTACAGGACTGTTTTGCTAGCACAGACTGGAATATGTTCCGGGATTCTTCCGATGGCATTGAGGAGTACACCACATCAGTCACTGGCTTCATCAATAAGTGCATTGATGACGTCGTCCCCACAGTGACTGTACGTAAATACCCCAACCAGAAGCCATGG
The DNA here is from genome assembly GCF_020615455.1 of Coregonus clupeaformis. NCBI lineage: Eukaryota > Metazoa > Chordata > Actinopteri > Salmoniformes > Salmonidae > Coregonus > Coregonus clupeaformis. Next base: position 32,727 of record NW_025536109.1, on the reverse strand, counting down.
ATTACAGGCAAAATCCGCACTGAGCTAAAGGGTAGAGCTGCCGCTTTCAAGGAGCGGGACTCTAACCCGGAAGCTTATAAGAAATCCCGCTATGCCCTCCGACGAACCATCAAACAGGCAAAGTGTCAATACAGGACTAAGATCGAATCGTACTACACCGGCTCCGACGCTCGTCGGATGTGGGAGGGCTTGTAAACTATTACAGACTACAAAGAGAAGCACAGCCGTGAGCTGCCCAGTGACATGAGCCTACCAGATGAGCTAAACTTCTATGCTCGCTTCGAGGCAAGTAACACTGAAACATGCATGAGAGCATCAGCTGTTCCGGACGACTGTGTGATCACGCTCTCCTTAGCCGATGTGAGTAAGACCTTTAAACGGGTCAACATTCACAAGGCCGCAGGGCCAGACGGATTACCAGGACGTGTACTCCGAGAATGCGCTGACCAACTGGCAAGTGTCTTCACTGACATTTTCAACCTCTCCCTGTCTGAGTCTGTAATACCAAAATTTTTCAAGCAGACCACCATAGTCCCTTTGCCCAAAAACACGGAGGTAACCTGCCTAAATGACTACCGACCCATAGCACTCACGTCTGTAGCCGTGAAGTGCTTTGAAAGGCTGGTCATGGCTCATATCAATACCATTATCCCAGAAATCCTAGACCCACTCCAATTTACATACTGCACCAACAGATCCACAGATGATGCAATCTCTAATGCGCTCCACACTGCCCTTTCACCGACAACGACGAGACAGCCTATAGGAGGTCAGAGACCTGGCCGTGTGGTGCCAGGACAACAACCTTTCCCTCAACATGATCAAGACAAAGGAGAAGATTGTGGACTACAGGAAATAGAAGAGGACCGAGCACGCCCCCATTCTCATCGACAGGGCTGTAGTGGAGCAGGTTGAGAGCTTCAAGTTCCTTGGTGTCCACATCACCAACAAGCTAACACGGTCCAAGCGCACTAAGACAGTCGTAAAGAGTGCACGACAAAACCTATTCCCCCTAAGGAGACTGAAAAGATTTGGCATGGGTCCTCAGATCCTCAAAAGGTTGTACAGCTGCACCATTGAGAGCATCCTGACCGATTGCATCACTGCCTGGTATGGCAACTGCTCGGCCTCCGACCGCAAGCCACTACAGGGTAGTGCGTACGGCACAGTACATTACTGGGGCCAAGCTTCCTGCCATCCAGGACCTCTATCCCAGACGGTGTCAGAGGAAGGCCCTAAAAATTGTCAAAGACTCCAGCCACCCTAGTCATAGACTGTTCTCTCTGCTATCGTACAGAAAGCGGTAATGGAGCGGCAAGTCTAGGTCCAAGAGGCTTCTAAACAGCTTCTACCCTCAAACCATAAGACTCCTGAACAGCTAATCAAATGGCTACCAAGACTATTTGCATTGCTCCTGCTACTCTCTGTTTATTATCTATGCATAGTCACTTTAATAACTCTACCTACATGTACATACTACCTCAATTACCTCAACTAACCGGTGCCCCCGCACATTCACTCGGTACCGGTACCCCCTGTATATAGCCTCGCTATTGTTATTTTACTGCTGCTCTTTAATTATTTGTAACTTTTACGTATTCTATTTTTATTTAATGTTTTTTTTGTATTTTGTATTTTTTGGTATTCTTTCTGAAAATTGCATTGTTGGTTAAGGGCTTGTAAGTAAGCATTTCACTGTAAGGTCGACACCTTTTGTATTCAGCGCATGTGACAAATACAATTTGGTGTGATTTCAGACAAACAAAGAGGTGTAATGGGTTCCCATATGTCACATAAAGCTTACTTCATTATTCAATGTTTTTAATTTTTTACTGCATCAGGGATAGCGTGCCCCTGGCAATCCATAAATAAATTTACATTTTACATTTTACATTTTAGTCATTTAGCAGACGCTCTTATCCAGAGCGACTTACAGTTAGAGAGTGCATACATTTTCATACTGGCGCCATCTGATTAGCTTAATAGAAGGAATTTGAAATGATTTATAATTTTACTTAATTACATTTGAGCAATTAATTACATGTACTTTTGATACTTAAGTATATTTAAAATTCACTTTTACTTGAGTATTATTCTATTAAGGTATCTTTACTTTTACTCAAGTATCACAATTGGGTACTTTTTCCACCACTGACGGTGCCTTCCCTCACCTCTGCCACCAAAACACTGAGCCCTTTGAAAATTAATTGTATCCACCTTTTCCTCCATCTTGAGATTACGTGCCATGAAAACCTTGACATTATCCTCAGTTGCCTGTAAAAAGACCAGCAAATCAGCTCCAAGTGATTTACATTTTGGAAGTCTGTTCCAAAGTATAACCACGCATAATAGAAAGATATGTAATTGTATACAAATGTAAGCAATATTTGAAGTGATTATGTTTTAGTCATCTGTTCTCATGGTAAATTTGCAGTCTATAAATTATTTGTAATTATATTCCGGCCCCCTGAGCATGCGCTTGAGAAAGTGTATGATCCTTAAATTAAACTGTAAATTGTATTTAAGAAAATGTGCACTTGAACCTCTTACTCCATATCAACTGTTGATGCTCAACACCAACTACAAAGTTGCCGGGTCCTCCATCTTTATTAACACTATAGGTGATTTTATTTGATGTAAGATATACAAATGTGTTAATTAAGTAAAATAATAAATTGTAGTGCTCTTGTTCGCGTCGATGCGTACGATTCTGGTTCAAGCATTTCAAAGTGTTTGTTAGAAAATGTGTTGATGTGGATGCGGTGGGTGAGTCAATCGCAGGACACAGAGGATCAGTCAAAGCGACTTTACTGTACTTGTAAATAGACACAAAAAGAAACGGCCTCAAACACAGGAGGCGAACAAAATGCGCGCAGTGCGTAAAACACTAAACTCAGACAAGGCACCGAACCTACAACACACGACATGTGGAACAATAACACACAACTACAAAACATAACACAGGGAAACTTATAGGTGACATAATCAGGACAGAATACGAAACAGGTGCACTAAACTAGACATGACCAAACAAACATCGAAAACATCAAACGGTGGCAGCTAATACTCCGGGGACGACGAACGCCGAAGCCTGCCCGAACAAGGAGGAGGAGCAGCCTCGGCGGTATTCGTGACAGTGTTGATCAATAAATAGTTGAAAGTTCTCTATATTATCCAGAATGTTTGTTTTGCAGATATCAGCAAATTCTCAATTTTACTATTAATTAATGTAACAAGCTGTGCCTACCATGCTGACACGTCATTTCCCCCCTAAATAACTTGTTACCCTTACCTGAGAGTCTGGAGAAGATGAGGAGGAGGATGGAGAGGGAGAGATGAGAAGCCATTTCTCTGTATGTTATATGGTACCAATGCACAATGTGTGTGTCAAGGACCAAGGCACCAAAGAGAATGACTGAAGTTCCTAATAGCTATAGCTGTCTTTAACTCTCTTCCTGCTTCTGTTTGAGTGTATATGACCCCTCAGTGGCAGATAGAAACTATTACATTCTATGAACTAGTTGTAGCATAAGGCTCTAAGGCACTACAACTGATTGATGAATTATTAACTGGCAAAAATACACTTACCTGCCCAAAAGCAAAATATAACCTCAAATCGAGGACTACGGAACAACAGCCTGAAAGAAACATTTACACTCCTCCTGAATAGAATTTTGCACCAGAGTTGTAAACTCACTGAGGGGCACTAGAACATCAAGATGAAGCATACTTTGCAGACTATTCCATGCCTCTGGTGCACAATAGAAAAAGGTAGTCTTGCCTAACTGTGTAACGGCCCTGGGAACTTTAAGTAGCAACCACCTAGTAGACTGTGTCTGGTAACTGCTAGTGGTGAAGGGTGTACTCCTGAGTGGCGCAGTGGTGTACTCCTGAGTGGCGCAGTGGTCTAAGGCACTGCATCGCAGTGCTAACTGTGCCACTAGAGATCCTGGTTCGAATCCAGGCTCTGTCACCGCCGGCCGCGACCGGGAGACTCATGGGCGGCGCACAATTGGCCCAGCGTCGTCCAGGGTAGGGGAGGGAATGGCCGGCAAGGATGTAGCTCAGTTGATAGAGCATGGCGTTTGCAACGCCAGGGTTGTGGGTTCGATATGTATTCACTAACTGTAAGTCGCTCTGGATAAGAGCGTTTGCTAAATGACTAAAATGTAAATGTAAAATGAGAACAGGCTACAGAGGTAGTTTACCCAGAAAGGCTTTATATATGAACATACCAATGTAGCTGTCTGCCCATGTAAAATGAGGTCTAGACCACCATTTGATACAAGGTGCAATGGTGGGTGAGCGACTTGGCATTTGTAACAAAGCACAAGGATGCATGATAGACTGAGTCCAGACTCTGTAGCACAGAGGGGGCTTCATGCATGTACATTAAGTCACCGTCATTAATTACTGAAAGAAAAGTAGCTTGAACAAGACTTGTTGTGAAAAAATTTAAACCCAATTTCAGTTTAATCTTCCTCACAAGATTATCCATATGAACCTTGTTGTACAGCTCTTGTTCAACCATATGGAGCTAAAATGGAGCCCTGGGGTACACCTCTAGTAATCTAAATGGAAGCTAGACTTGGGATTCTCAGCATAGACGCATTGTGTTCTGTCTGCGAGATAGTTTCTTAACCAGTTGACAGCCCCTTCAATGAGACCAACGTTATTGAGTCTTGCTAGCAACAGTTTGTGGTCAACAAAAGCCAGATTGAACCCCACACAGGATGTTGTTTCAAGTAGGAATTGATTTAGCTGAGAGTTCACTAGAGATTCAAAGACTTTGACCAGGATACGGAGCTTGGAAATAGGGCAATAGTTATTTACATCTGAAGGGTCTCAACCCTTTAGTAGGGGGTGAACATATGCTGATTTCCAAATGTTGGGTATTGATATGATGTTTTTATAGTGTTATGGGAAACAAGGTTAGAATTAGTAGATAAGTGACTTGGTGCCACAGAGTATGCATTCCTTGTGTCAAAGGAGATTACTGATGTTGATCTTAGAATAATTGATGGACAGGATATACTGACTTGGGGTAAAGGGTAATAACATCAAAGAAGGGAGTGCCCATTGAGGGTTTTCAGATGTTCGTGAAGAAACTTGTAACAGAGGGTATATAAGGGAGAGTGGCTCTTTGTTCAAATCAGTTCGGAATAGCAAGAGGCAAAGCTCTGTCTTTGGTATATCGAACCCGGTACCGACTAATAAAACATTTGAATTAACTTTCAACAAAGTGTCTAAGTATATCCTTACATCCTTGATTACTGGATACCCGATAAACTCATCATAACAGGTATTGAATAGTTTAAATTTTTTTAAAAACAATGATAGTTCAAGCACATATGGTACTTGCAAGCACACAGAACTCAGAAACTATGTATTTGGGCAGAGACACAACTTTCTAAGAATATCTTAATACATTTTAAAGTTTATTAACAAAGCATGCATTTCTTTTAACATATAAAGCAGACAGAACAGTACGTGATATACAGTCTTTTTATTAAGTATTGGTTAATGTCGTCGATCTCATTTGGAGAGGATAAGGACACGCCATGTGTTAGTTATGTCACTGGTGGGTGACAGAAGGTCTGCGTGCCAAGATAGATTGGGGGCCACTTGTGCTAATCTTAGAATGAGTACGTGATGGAATAGCCTGGCTAGGGTGCCACACGATACCATGTAGGGCGATCCTATTGTAGGAGATGAGTGACACTCAACAATGGTTGGCAACTGTTGGATGGAATTAGCTCGGAAAGCATGATATAAACTGAGAGGTTTTTCTATGTAAGTGATTCGGATGACAATAGCCTACGCCCGTACCGCTTGTCAGACGAATCCAGTACTGTAACTATTAAATAACTATGAATCAACTCTCCATCGAAGTGTTCTACTATTCTCTTACATCCTGAAGCACGAGATACCAGAGAAACTCATCATAACATTACGTAAGACTATGATTCAGTAAAAAATATAAACTATGAAACCAATCAAATGTGGTCTACAACATATGGACTAAAAAGTCCAATTAGGTCAAAGACATAGGTAAAATGTACCATAAACAAAAAGTTTCTTATTTTGTGTGTTTTATCCCTGAAAAAGCAGGTGCAAGAAGTAAATCTGTCCCTTGGTCTCACCAGAGAGACCTGTCTGGTTTCTACTCATCCTCAGTTTTACCTTGGAGTCAGTTTGCCCTGAACTTCACCACAGAGTCAGTTTGCCCTGAACTTTACCACAGCAATGATGGTGCACAGGAGGAAGAGCACTGCATTACCAATTTTTGGCAGGTAGAAGAATGTTCTCCCCCATCTGTAAAATAATTGAAAGATTTAGAACATGTTCCTCTGTAAATTGCAGCAATACAAGGATTTTCTTTTTGAAGGGGAATCGTAAATGGAAGACTAAAGGCAGTGTATATTTAACTGTTTGCAGCAGCAGTGATGATTTTGACGGCACATTGTCTTTAATGAGTGTGGTTCAATGAAGGTGGTGACTATGACACCAGCTATCACCACCACCAACATGCCCAGAGGAATCAGTAGGACTCTTAGATCTATGGAACTGATGGTGAAAGTCTGTTTATTGTCAAATACAGTCCATAAAATATCATAGATAAATAGACATGTTTGTGCTGCTATGACTAAATGGAATTATTTGTTCAGCTCTTCACACCTTTCATGTGTGGAACTTGGCCATACAATAATAGAATGCTGCTACTTCAACAACTACAGAGATATGAGGAAGTGGTAAATGTCTCTATAACAGTATCTTGGCCTATACTCTGTGTGAAGATGTTTAAGGAAGGTGTTTTTGTGCCATACACTTTAGTGTGAAAAACTGAAAATGTTACCATTCTTCATAATTCTATTGTCATCCATTTGGAAGAGTATGTGAGAAATACAGCTGAATGAGTGATAATTACCTCATGGTGTCCTTCTCCTTGCCCCCCTCAGGTCCTTGGACTGTGTTGTCAGTCTGAACAGGCTCAGCAGTTGGAGAGAAAGAGGATTGTTCAGTTGTTGGAGCTTGGGTTGCTGTGAGGTAAAAACAACAATGGTATTATGACTGGTGTACCAGAGAGACACAGGGTAGACTGAACTGTAACAAGACATTGGGGCTAAACTATGACCTTCTTGTCCAGCTTATTTCATTTACTCCAACATGTGGGTTTTCACTTAGTATTAGCACTGTTGAGTTCAAACCAATGGTAGGACCACCGTAAGTATTCCCAAAAGCTTTGAATCAGGTTACAGTCCAATTTGTTTCAGATGATAAGCAAGACTGGATAAAACCAGGTTAGTACTTAATTCTACAGTATCTGATTGCTCTCTACTCACTAGTCATAGTGGTGGTACTTTGTGTGGTGGTTTGTCGTCTGACAGTGATGTGAACAGGCATTATAAGGTATCCCACTCTACACATGTACCAGCCAGTGTTTTCCATCTTCAGTCCACTCATATTCACCATTAAGATGTTTCCTATGGTGGCATCAGTGGTCTGCTGTAGGGTCACTGATGTTCCATCTAGAGTCCCAGAATTCATCCACATACAGGAGACACTGCCATGACTCTTACACCACTCCGTATTTCCAATGTCACTATAGTAACATTTTACAATGACACTCCCTCCTTCAACTCCAGTCACCTCCTGTTGGTCCACATAGAGTTCTGGAGTACCTGAACACAGAGGTACACACACCAAAGAAGGTCCTGAGTGATCAAGTGGTTTTTTGTAACAACTGACCACAAATATCATAATTATGATATGATGGATAGAGAACAGAAAGTAGACATATACCAACATTCCTCATGTCAACTTCAACTATAATAGTGAGACCAGTAAATGAAACCAGAACACCAGTCAAGTAATCATATGGAAGAGTTGCAGGGATCTTACCTGGAGTCACAGATAGGTGGAATCGTTCTATCCTGACATCTGGTTCACCATAGACCTCTACAGCACACCAGTAACGACCAGAGTCCTCTGGCTCCAGATCAGTCATGTTCACAGTGAAGGTTCGCTGGTTGATGTCATCAGAGATTGAGGCCTTAGCTGTGCTCTTAGGAGGGTAAGTGTGTACAACAGGGGAGCAACGTTGAAAATAATATCCTTTACACCAGTATTTCACATGGGTTTTGTATTCCTGATCATAGTGACATGGGATGGTGGTGGAGCCTCTTGTCTTCACAGACACACGATAAGCACCTGCAGACACAACAACAGAAAACACAGTTTGAAACTCAAGCAAATTCTCACAGCAGGAAAAACACATTACATCTGGAGGGGGGAGGGGGGAGGGGCATCCACATCCCCATCCAGAATACATTATATAGTGTTTTCAGTCAGAACTATTATAGATCATGGACTTCTAATCCCACCCCTCAGCTGCTCTCAGTCCATCCCACCTATCTCTGTAAACCACCCTCTTATGATTTACATGTGCCATATATTTTTCAACTGTGCTGTGATTTTTCACTTAAATTCTGAACCTGTCTAATCGCACAGTATCTACAGATTGTATATTAAAGATTAATATTTTAACTAAGAGTATTATTATATTGTTGATTGATTGACTATGGCATTCCAAATCTCCCAACAGTGCTACTTGTAGGTTCAGTTTCAGGTAAATGCGATTTTTCATCCACTCTTGAACCTGTGACCAGAATAAGTTATCTAATGACTCGTTCTCTAAGCAGCAAAATCTGCAGAGCTGAGACTGTTGTATGCCCCATATACATAACATTGTTGGTGGCAAGAATGTTGTATATTAATTTATATTTTTTTATCAAGCATTGATTTGTATATTAGTTCATAAACCTTTTACCATGGAATCAGAATCCCCACCTTCTCCCCTTCCACTTGCCTCTTCCATTTTTGTGGTAATGCTGCAATCAGCTGATTGTAATTTGGGATAGAGCAAACATCTCCATATATTTTGTTAGCTGCACCTGTGCTATAACTCAACCTTTCCTATCCATAATATCATTAATAAAGATAATTACTTTTTTTATTCCATAAAGAATATATTGTTTTATCAATTAGTATATTTGAGGTTAACTGTTACGTTCCCCAGCAAGAAATCAAAAATGTCACTCAAACAGAAGAAAGAACTAACAAAAAGTCACAGACCAACAACAAAATGGAAACAGGTGGGGTTTTAGGAGGGGGTTCTGAAAGACACTGATGGGGGTGTCCACTGACAGTTGACTAGCAACAACAACTGGAACCTAAAAGACACTCACCATGAGCACTGACTAAATTTCCCCCAGAAGAGGCAAACAAAAGAAAAACCCAAACTTAAAGACAGGAAGCAAACCAAAAAGGTGGAGCAAAACAGAATCAGGAAAAGCAGATAAAATGTGTCTAGAAATAAAAATAGGGCTCGCAAACTAAAGGTGTTAACCCTCCACATCTATCAAGACAACTGGAGCACTGGGCCAGCCACTCTTAAATAGCACCAGGGCCAGCACAGGTGAAACACCTTCCAGCTAACGAGACGGCAACCAGCACAGGTCAAATCAAATCAAATTGTATTGGTCACATACACATATTTAGCAGATTTTACTGCGAGTGCAGTAGTATCTAACAATCCACAACCATACACAAATCTAAAAGTGAAGTAATGGAATTAAGAAATATTTAAATATTAGGTTGAGCAATGTCGGAGTGGCATTGACTAAAATACAGTAGAATAGAATACAGTATGTACATATGAGATAAGTAAAGCAGTGTGTAAACATTATTAAAGTGACCAGTGATCCATTATTAAAGTAACCAGTGATTCCATGTCTATGTATATAGGGCAGCAGCCTCTAAGGTGCAGGGTTGAGTAATCGTGTGGTAGCCAGCTAGTGATGGCTATTTAACAGTCTGATGGCCTTTGATGCACCTGTACTGACCTCGCCTTCTGGATGATAGTGGGGTGAACAGGCCATGGCTCGGGTGGTTGATGTCCTTGATGATCTTTTTGGCCTTCCTGTGACATCGGGTGCTGTAGGTGTCCTGGAGGGCAGGCAGTGTGCCCCCGGTGATGCGTTGGGCAGACCACAACACCCTCTGGAAAGCCCTGCGGTTGCGGGCGGTGCAGTTGCCGTACCAGGCGGTGTTACAGCCCGATAGGATGATCTCAATTGTGCATCTGTAAAAGTTTCTGAGGGCGAGGAACTTGAAGCTTTCCACCTTCTCCACTGAGGTCTCGTCGATGTGGATAGGGGCGTGCTCCCACTGCTGTTTCCTGAAGTTCACGATCAGGTCCTTTGTTTTGTTGACGTTGCGGGAGAGGTTATTTTCCTGGCACCACTCCGCCAAGGCCCTCACCTCCTTCCTGCAGACTGTCTCGTCATTGTTGTTAATCAGGCCTACTACTGTTGTGTTGTCTGCAGACGTGATGATTGAGTTGGAGGTGTGCACGGCCACGCAGTCATGGGTGAACAGGGAGTACAGGAGGGGGCTGAGCACGCAACCCAGTTGCACAGGGCGGGGTTCAGATCCAGGGCACCGAGCTTAATGATGAGCTTGGAGGGTACTATGGTGTTGAAGGCTGAGCTATAGTCAATGAACAGCATTCTGACGTAGGTATTCCTCTTGTCCAGATGGGATAGGGCAGTGTGCAGTGCGATACCGATTGCATCGTCTGTGTATCTATTGAGGCGGTAAGCAAATTGAAGTGTGTCTAGGGCAGTTCCAGTCCTCGGGGGCTTGATTGGTGTCACTCTTTTGCCTCAGCCCCAGCTAACACGTCTGACTCCAATAATCAACTAATCATGATCTTCAGTTAAAAATGCAATTAGTTTAAATCAGCTGTTTCTGCTAGGGATGGGGCAAAAGTGTGACACCAATCAGGCCCCCAAGGACTGGAGTTGCCCAGGCCTGATCTAGGGTGTCAGGTAAGGTAGAGGTGATATGATCCTTAACTAGCCTCTCAAAGCACTTCATGATGACAGAAGTGAGTGCTACTGGGCGATAGTAATTTAGTTCAGTTACCTTTGCTTTCTTGGGTACAGGAACAATGGTGGACATCTTGAAGCAAGTGGGGACAGCAGACTGGGATAAAGGGAGATTGAATATGTCTGTAAACACTCCAGCCAGCTGGTTTGCGCATGCTCTGAGGACGCGGCTAGGGATGCCGTCTGGGCCGGCAGCTTTGTGATGGTTAACACGCTTAAACGTCTTACTCACGTCTGCCACGGAGAACGGGAGTGGGCCGCGTCGGTGGCACTGTGTTATCCTCAAAGCGAACGAAGAAGGTGTTTAGCTAGTCTGGGAGCAAGACGTCGGTGTCCACGATGTGGCTGGTTTTCCCTTTGTAATCCGTGATTGTCTGTAGACCCTGCTACATTCGTCTCGTGTCTGAGCCGTTGAATTGCGACTCCACTTTGTCTCTGTTTTGCCTGTTTGATTGCCTTGCGGAGGGAATAACTACACTGTTTGTATTTGACCATATTCCCAGTCACCTTGCGGTGGTTCGCGATTCAGTGTTCTGCAAATGCTGTCATCTATCCACGGTTTCTGGTTTGGGTAGGTTTTAATAGTCAACGTGGGAACAACATCCCCTATACACTTCCTGATGAACTCAGTCACCGTGTCCGTGTAAACGTCAATGTTATTCTCAGAGGCTGCCCGGAACATATCCCAGTCCGCGTGATCAAAACAATCTTGAAGCATGGATTCTGATTGGTCGGAACAGCGTTGAATAGACTTTTGCATGGGTACTTCCTGTTTGAGTTTCTACCTATAGGAAGGGAGGAGCAAAAAGGAGTCATGATCTGATTTGCCGAAGGAAGGGCGGGGGAGGGCCTTGTAGGCGTCTCGAAAAGGCAAATAGCAGTGATCTAGTGTTTTTCCTAAGCGAGTACTACAGTCAATGTGTTGATAGAACTTCGATGGCGTTTTCCTCAAATTTGCTTTGTTAAAATCCCCAGCTACAATAAATGCTGCCTCCGGATATGTGGTTTGCAGTTTGCATAAAGTCCAGCGTAGGTCCTTGAGGGCCGTCTTGGTATCGGCTTGAGGGGGAATATACACGGCTGTGACTATAGCCAAAGATAATTCTCTTGGGAGGTAATACCGTGTGCATTTGATTGTGAGGTGTTCTAGGTCGGGTGAACAAAATGACTTGAGTTTCTGTATGTTATCACAATCACACCATGAGTAGTTAATCATGAAACATACACCCCCGCCTTTCTTCTTCCCAGAGAGTTCTTTATTCCTGTCTGCGCAATGAACTAAGAACCCAGCTGGCTGTATGTACGGGGACAGTATATCCCGAGAGAGCCATGTTTCCGTGAAACAGAGTATGTTACAGTCCCTGATGTCTCTCTGGAAGGAGATCCTCGCCCCGAGCTAGTCTACTTTATTGTCCAGAGACTGAACATTAGCGAGTAATATACTCGGAAGCGGTGGATGGTGTGCCCGCCTCCTGAGTCAGACTAGAAGTCTACTCCGAATACCTCTTCTCCTAATAATGTAAGAAATAACACACAACAAAACAAAAACAAAATACTGCAAAGTTGCTTAGGAGCTAGAAGCAGAGCTGCCATGTCTGTCGGCGCCATACTGATTAACGAGGTGACTCCAATTGGTGCGCCCTACGTTGTAACGAGCTACACGTTCCAAAGTCCAACCTCAAAACATAAATGGAAAACCAAAGCCTGTAACATTAACCTTAATATTTGTTGTAATATGTATTCTGTCTTTTCTGGAAAATGAAACCAGGAATTGCAACCAGCTTTGTATGGCTTGTTTTAGAAAGGGCAATATTTTGAAACATTTTCAATTTTCAATTAACTGAAAGTGAGAGGGCGTAATCATGCATCGAATACAACAGGTGTAGGCCTTACTGTGAAATGCTTACTTACAAGCCCTTAACCAACAATGCATTTTTAAGAAAATTAGAGTTAAGAAAATATTTACTAAATAAACTAAAGTAAAAAAAGTAACACAATAAAATAACAATAACGAGGCTATATACAGGGGGTACCGGTACCGAGTCAATGTTCTGCTGTACAGGTTAGTCGAGATAATTGAGGTAAAGTCTATATGTAGGTAGGGGTAAAGTGACTATGCATAGATAATAAACAGCGAGTAGCAGCAGAGTATAAAACAAGTGGGTGGGGGAGGGTTAATGCAAAAAGTCCGGGTAGCCATTTGAATAGTTGTTCAGAAGTCTTATGGCTTGTGTATAGAAGCTGTTAAGGAGCCTTTTGGAACTAGACTTGGTGCTCCGGTACCGCTTGCCATGCAGTAGTAGAGAGAACAGTCTATGACTTGGGATGGCTGGAGACTTTGACAATTTTTAGGGCTTTCCTCTGACACTGCCTGATATAGAGGCCCTGGATGGCAGGAAGCTTGGTCCCAGTGATGTACAGGGCCGTATGCACTACCCTCTGTAGCGCCTTACGGTCGGATGCCGAGCAGTTGCCATACCAGACGGTGATGCAACCAGTCAGGATGCTCTCGATGGTGCATTTGTAGAACGTTTTGAGGATCTGGGAACCCATGCAAAATCTTTTTAGTCTCCTGAGGGGGAATAGGCGTTGTCGTGCCCTCTTCACGACTGTTTTGGTGTGTTTGGACCATGATAGTTTGTTGGTGATGTGGACACCAAGGAACTTGAAGCTCTCAACCCGCTCCATTACAGCTCCCATTGATGTGAATGGGGGTGTGCTCGGCCCTCCTTTTCCTGTAGTCCACGATCAGCTCCTTTGTATTGCTCATGTTGAGGGAGAGGTTGTTGACCTGGCACCACACTGCCAGGCCTCTGACCTCCTCCCTATAGGCTGTGTCATCATTGTTGGGGATCAGGCCTACAACCGTTGTGTCGTTGGCAAACTTAATGATGTTGTTGGAGTCGTGCTTGGCCACGCAGTCGTGGGTGAACAGGGAGTTCAAGAGGGGACTATGCACGCACCCCTGAGGGGCCCCCGTGTTGAGGATCAATGTGGCAGATGTGTTGTTGCCTATCTTACCACCTGGGGGCGGCCAGTCAGGAAGTCCAGGATCCAGTTGCAGAGGGAGGTGTATAGTCCCAGCGTACTTAGCTTAGTGATGAGATTTGAGGGCACTATGGTGTTGAATGCTGAGATGTAGTCAATGAACAGCATTCTCACATAGGTGCTCCTTTTGTCCAGGTGGGAGAGGGCAGTGTGGAGTGCAATTGAGATTGCGTCATCTGTGGATCTGTTGGGGCGGTATGCAAATTGGAGTGGGTCTAGGGTTTCCGGGATGATGTTATTGATGTGAGCCATGACCAGCCTTTCAAAGCACTTCATGGCTACAGACATGAGTGCTACGGGGCGGTAGTCATTTAGGCAGGTTACCTTGGGATTATGGTGGTCTGCTTAAAACATGTAGGTATTACAGACTCGGTGAGGGACAGGTTGAAAATGTCAGTGAAGACACTTGTAAGTTGGTCCGCACATGTTCTGAGTGCACGTCCTGGTAATTTGTCTCGCCCCGCGGCCTTGTGAATGTTGACCTGTTTGAAGGTCTTACTCAAATCGGCTACGGAAAGCGTGATCACACGGTCGTTCAGAACAGCTGGTGCTCTCATGCATGCTTCACTGTTGCTTGCCTCGAAGCAAGCATAGAAGGCATTTAGCTAGTCTGGTAGGCTTGTGTCACTGGATAAAGGGAAAAAAGCCATTTTTAAACAAGGGGTGAGCCATTCTTACTTATCTACTTGAGAACCAGTTTGGCTTTAAGTATAACTTTTGTATGACTGATGCTTTTAGTGAGAGGTTTAATGCTTTAATATTTAATACTTTTTGACCCCCGAACTCATATTTTATGTAAAGAAGCATTAATATTTGTTGTATTATATATTTGTTTTGGGGGGTGCAAAGCTGTAATCAAGGCAAAGGGTGGCTATTTGAAGAATCTCAAATTTCTAATATATTTTGATTTGTATAACACTTTTTTGATTACTACATGATCCCATATGTGTTATTTCATAGTTTATTTTTATTTATTTTTATGCCATTTTAGCAGACGCTTTTATCCAAAGCGACTTACAGTCATGTGCGCATACATTTTTACGTATGGGTGGTCCCGTGGATCGAACCCACTACCCTGGCGTTACAAGCGCCATGCTCTACCAATTGAGCTACAGAGGTAGAAAATAGTAAAAATCAAGAAAAACCCTTGAATGAGTAGGTGTTCTAAAACATTTGACCGGTAGTGTATATAAATATTTTTTTAAATATATTTTTTCCTTTATTATCTTCCCCTTATCCCTACCACCCATCCCCTAATTGGAGTAATCTAATGGACAAAAAGACTTAGGCTTCTACTTCCAGCTTATACATACTATATACATTTGACTGACACAATATATATTTTACATTAGTTATCTTGTTGTTATTAGTCCCACCCTTCAGCTCCACTCAACCCCACCCATCTATCTCTTAACTCGATCCATTTTGTATTCCTATTTGCCATATATTTTTTAACTGTGCTGTGATGTTTCACAAAAGTTCTGAACCTATCTATTCTATTCTCATAGTTTCTACAGATTGCAAATTACAGATACATTTCTTTGCTAAAAGTATTACTATACTATTGATCAATTGACTTTGACTTTTCAAATAAACCAGCAGTGCCATTTGCAGAGCTATCTCCAGGTAAATGTTGCAATTCTTCAGGGATTCCTGGACCTGCGACCAATAAAATCGCAATTTTTTTTTGCATCACAACACTAATCTGTAAGGGGCCTACAATTTTTTTTACGGAGTGGATCTTTATATGTACCACTTGTTTCCTTTTTCAGTAATAATGAAATCAGACCTTCTTGTTGAGTATCTGATAATCTAACATTTGTATAGGAGTGGTTAAAACATGCTAATAACGGTCCTCTGAATACATCAAAAAGGTTTGGTATACCTCAACTGGAATGCCATCCAGCCCTGGAGTGTTCCCGCAATTAAAGGCTTTACTTGTGCCTATCAGCAGCCTGTTATATTCCTATCAGCAGAGAGACATATTTAATGTAGTTATTATTATGTCCTGTTATATTTCCGCAAAAAGGAAGAAAGAAGAAGGAAGATACAATTTAACAGCCACTAATGACTGACAGAAAAGATGTGTCTTACGCATCACACTACCCATGAAGTTTAATTTATAATCGACCCCGACACAGCCATGGCAAGATAGCAATAAAGCACATGCAGTTCTAACAATCTAGAGTGAGTAAACCTGTAAACCAACCTTCTCTCCACACACACACATTTATAGTTGCTCTTTCACTTCGGCTGTTTTACACATAGGCCTATAGCATTGGGGACAAATTATAAGGGTAGCATATATAGATCATGTTTGTTATGATGTCATTTCATAGTGTTGTGTGAACCAGGTTAAAGTTAGTAGATAAGTGACTTGGTGCCGTACAGTCTGAATACCAAGGAGTCCATTATGTCAAGGGAGCTTACTGGTGGTTTATCTCAGAATGATTGATAGATATGATATACTGACTTGGGGTAATACCATGAAAGAAGGGAGTGCCAAATAATGGTTAACAGATGTGGTGGAAGAAACGTGTAACAGAGGGTATATAAGTGAGAGGGTCTCTTTGTCTAGAAGTTCGGAATAGCTAGAGGCAGAGCACTGTCTGTTTGTTATGCTAACCATGGTACCTATTAAATATTTATATGAACTCCCCAGCTAAGTGTTAAATATCTTCTTACATCATGAATTTCTTGATACCATAGAAACTCATCATAACAGATTGGCATCGAAACGAACAGGATGCAGTTTACAGCCGAAGTAACAGGTAAACAGACTTTCATTTTTTTGATTATGTCAAATTCTGCGGTGGAGCTGAGCTGTAACAAACTTTTAAAATTCAATATTTTTAAAGGGTGACGATGAGTGGTGTTGAGTTGTATAGAAGGGATGTAAGGAGAATTATCAAATTAGACAATAACATGGTGCTATGATTCTAAGAAGGGTTTGGTCAGAGTAATGACTAAAAAAACAGAGAAGAAGGAGAATGGGTGTAACAATATTGGGCGTAGGGTCTTTTAATGTTTAGACATTATAAAATAGGTCAAAGGTTTGAGTCCTCAACATGACGAGATTATGGATTGTACGACATTATAAAATAGAATAAACATTGTTCATAGGTTCAAGTCCTTGGTAGAAGGTTATAAAGGCCCAATATGGTATTTTGGTGTAGGTTTGAGGCCTACGGTTGAAGGTTAAAATCCTTGGTTGAAGGTTACAGTCCTTAGTAGAAAGACGATACTAAAAAGGTGAAAGGTTGTGAGGTTCAAGTCCTCAACAGCTTAGAAATAAAGGTTAGAGTCCTTTATTGTGATGTTCAAGTCATAATGGTTAAAAGCATTATAAATGAGTGGGTTTGAGGCCCTTTGATGTGTACAAATTAAGGAGGTTCAATCCTCTGAGAGGTAGAGTACTGTGGTGAAGAGAGAATTAGTATTTTGGTGAATTACTCAAAACGGCCAGGAGAGGGAGCCAATGCAATGTAACGTATTGAATCATAGTCCCAAAAAGTCAAAATAGGCAAACAACATTTTAATACAGAATGGGGATTTGATTTAAGTATTTCATTACTAATATTGCATGAACTAATAGCAGTAATGAATGTCCAGCTTGGTAGACCAGTATCTGGGAAAACAGTCAACATTAAGAGTAAAGCAGAGCTTCATTTAACTCGAAGAGAGAGACAGCAAATGACGAAAATATTACGGGCAAATTTGCATTTAGAATACGTCTCTTGTAAAGTAATAGATGTTAGGTAAATTAGGATTTTTCTATGTGGGACCATATCTTCGTGATTTATCAGCATGGACAGATAATGAGTAAGGTTTTTTTTTTTAAAAGGATAAGTTGCAGTGTCATTATGTAATTGACAATATCGTCGTAAGCAACACGAAATGGGATTTACATTATATGAAAGAGGCATATAAAGCATGCGATTTAATGAGCGCACGATGGCAAGGAAATATAAGTAATAAGGAGAAAAAGTCAGCTAACGAAGTTAAGTAATTGAATGGGACAACATGGGCTATCTTATGAACAAAGAGCAGAAAGTAATTTGAATCTGAGGGGTGCATAATAAGTTATAGAAATGGATATGATAATTTTATATAAGTTTGGATAAGAAGTTACAAAATATAACAGAATTAAGTCATAGAATATCAAGGAGTGTTATGAATATTGTGAGGTTATTTTAGAGAGTAGTGGAAAAGTGTATTTTCTGAGACAGACAGGGAAGAGTCCTGGAAATTATAGTCTTTTTTTTTGGTCCGCTGGGAGTATGATTAGAGGTGGATTTGTGTCGATTGAGAATTGGTTAAAAAAACACGAAGGGATTCTTGGATGTGAGTACTTAGAAGTTTCTAACGTTATGTATGTATTAACTTGCTCACCCAAACGTAGACGTACGTCATGGGTGGGGAAGTAATAAATACGGGTTTTCTAAGTTGTACCGTTGTTAGATCGTGATAGAGATAAGGTTTAAGGAATTAAATGCCCATAAGTAATGTGGTTATAGACGTAATTTATAATAAAGTACAAAGCCAATTTAGGGTTTCCATTAAACTAATTATCACTGCGGAACTAAGGTGGTGAAGGAACTTCATTTTGGTATCAGAGGGTAAGATGATAAACCAGTGTAATTGGGCTATTTTGTGGGATTTATTTGTCATTGCAATGGCATGGAGTAAACAAATCTGGGTTTCTGAGTGTAATTCAACTGTTGGTAAGTGTTGCTTAGACAGATAATACAAAGTATTTGGTTTGGTGAGGAAGAATGGAAGGTTTGTAGTGTGATTGGGTTAAATGGACGCACTTAAAGGACGCACTTATTTAACAGGAATAGTGAGACGATTTCCTGGTATTAATTTTTTTGTGTTGCCTAAGGGTTTGCTAAATTAAACGATTGAGAATGGTGGCATAATGTCAATCCATAAATTGGATATTGATACTATGGATATAAATTCAATATATGCTGGTCAAATACAGCAAGTGTTTGGTATTACTTGTAGCCTACTTAGGAAGGACAGTTACCTAGATCTGCTGTTTTCCAATAATGGCGGATTGATGGTTTCAGAAGAGCTGTGGCTATGATATTAGTTGAAAATAGGGTATAGTGATGAAGCACAGAGAAGCGAATGTCTTATCTTCATGGGAAGTGAAGCAAGAGAACTCAGAAAATAAAATGAATATTAAACAAACACCAGGGATAATGAAGCAGTGTTGGAAGGAAGCAGAGTATGAAAGATAACATTGACTGAGGAATATAGCACATTTTGGGTTACGGTAACTACAGAAATATTACTGACACAATATCGTAATAGATAAACTGAACCAAACATGAAGCTACGACAGCAATTTATGATTGTTAATGTTGTTAAGTTAGTTTTTAAACCCTACGATAGAGGTAAATGCAGAACGCTGTTTGAGCATGGGTTGTATTTGGTCTACTAGTAAGAATGGGTTTCCATGTTTTTGTCTGCGGGTGTTAGCGAATGGGGCTCGCTGAAACGTGAGAGAGCTGTACGTGTCATTATGGGTTACGTTTGGTGTACAAGGATGAATGAAGTCAAAGGGGAATGAAGTCAAAGTGGGTTGAAAGTTACCGGTGTGAACGGGCTAGCTAGTTAGTGGTGCGAACTAGTGGCGTTTAGAGTGGTGACGTAACTTGCTCTGCGACATGAAAGTAGTTGTTTAACTTGCTTTTTAAGGACTGCGGATTTCGTGGAGCAACGGGTAACGGTGTTTAGAGGGTGAATGTTGTCGATGTGTGTAGAGGGTCCCTGGTTCAAGACCATGTTGGGAAGGAAAGCAAAACTTTTACATTGATGCTATTGACCTAGATCACTAGGTGAAGTGATACAATTATACGAAAGAGATTGTCTTACCAACCCATAGCGGACAGTATAACATAGTAATTAAAGTTGTGAATAGATGTTTTGTTAGTTTTGACCATAACTTCACAATAATTTGTAATCTGTTGAAGTACCGTTAGATGGAAAGTCAGCGGTAGAGAATGATAGATATTGTAGAGGGTTTTCTGTGTTACAAAGTAAGTAAGTAAATTGGGTGATGAGAAATATGTTGAATTGGATTGTTTAAAGAAGAATAAGTAGGTTAATTGGGAGATGTGAAATGTTGAATTGGATTGTTTAATAGACTGGTATTAAAATAATTATTTCTAGTAAGGTTAATGAAAATATGTTATTAGGTAGTAGTGGTTTGTGGATACAATTTACTAATGACATGATTTAGTATGAGGGTGAAAAAGAGTAGTGATCGTTGTGCTATGTTGGGATATAAAGGACGCAGTTGTAATGTGGAGCACATATCTAGATAGTTGAATATGGAACGTTCTTTGATAATTGTTAATTATTATTATTAAATTCCATAGATTGTTTAAGACATCAGTGAGTTATGCAGACAGTTCATTAATTTTAAAAACGATAATCTGTTTATGGAACGTTGAACAATGGGAGATAGTTTTTACTATTAGGCTGATGAAGAAGTAAACATTTTTTTGTAGGTTCTGGGGTTATTAAACAATAGGTTTATATTTTAAAACATCAATGCAACGAGTGGAGATGATTACATTACCAAACAGGGGTTCTAGGTTTATATTAGAAGGTGTAGTGAACTTAATGAAACGTGGTATTATCTGATGTGTTCTGAGTGGGAGTTTTTTTTTCCAGGATTGTTGGAAGTCCCCTATAAGTATAGGTTAAGGGAAAGTAGGAGACAACGCCTCAAACAATCTTTTTTAATAGATGCCTGGGATAAAATATCACGGCTTACTTACGCGGAGTAAGTGATTGTATTGGCAAATGAATGAAATATGACATTTAGAGGGGTGACAGGATCAATATAAGGGGAAACAGATATTTCCTATATTATTGATCAAGTAACGATACTAGGATAATTTGATATGGGATCACATGGAGCAGATTTAGCCTTTTGATAATCATTGTGAGAATTACAGAGGATGAAGTCTGAAGGGTACTCCATAAAAAATTCTCATTGTGAACTCAAAGAACTTTGAGTGGTTTTCATCTTTTGACAGATTTATATAATCTTCTTATGGAGTAGTTATGAGGAATTAGATTGATACAAACGATTATTGATGAGATAGGAAAGTGTATATCTGTATCATGTTTTGTGTGTAATTCATATCTTTGGATTACTGATTCTAATTGAATGTTAACGAAATGAATAATTTCTCTTCCAGGAGAAAGGGGATTTCCTTATCTCTCATTGGAATTTTGCCCAGGGCTAGGGGGAGAAGTTAGTACATTTAGGCAGTATTAGGTCGTAAAAGGGAGCTACCAAATTAAATAAGGCCTGGCTATTTTTGTTTGTTGTTTTCAATTGGGTTTTTCAAATAACCACACACAACCCACCTAGTATGATGTTTATATAAGGTTGTTTTTGATTTTAGTTTTTTTTTTAACAGGTCAAAGGTGATATGTCTTAAAGTAGCACACATATGGAGCTTTATGTGTGCTCCATATGTTTTTATGAAGTTTTCTTTCTTTTATGACTAAGTTTTGAGTAAATACGTGATTTATTTTGAGAAGAAATGTCATGAGGACTTAATGTACACTTTGGATAAGTAACATTTATGAAATATTTTGACTGTTGGTAATGATTAGTCTACTATAGAATGGAACACTTCGTTGAAGGATTTCAATGACCTCTGAACTCTGTTCTGACTTTCTAGTGTGAATTTATCACCCACACTGGAAATCCTAGAGGCATGGGATGACGAATTTAAGGTAGTTTATTTTACCGAGTTGAGGGTAATTTATAATACTGATAATTATGAAGAAGTTTTATAAATTGGCAATAATCCCAAATATATATATGATTCAGAACATGAAAAGAAAAGAGTGAGAGCGCTATCCCTGAATGAGGGATACCTGTTGCTACTCAATTTTACTAGTCTTTAATTACTTTAGGGGATACAATTAAGTTAAGGTATTATAAAAAGTTGTCATTTTGATGTCATTTTTTATTTTGGTTTAACAAACAATGCATTGTTTTTGTGTTTGTGTCTGTGTGTTTTTGCAGCAGGTACTCTCAACTTCCCTAGTGGTAAGATGCAAGAAGGACACACTACACAGAGCGATGTTAATAGATCTCGCCATCACGGTTGACAACTCCGCTGTGTCCTCCTCCCAGAGTGCGAAGAGCCTAGGCGTGACCCTGGACAACACCCTGTCGTTCTCCGCCAACATCAAGGCGGTGACCCGCTCCTGCAGGTTCATGCTCTACAACATTCGGAGAGTACGACCCTGCCTTACACAGGAAGCGGCACAGGTCCTAATCCAGGCACTTGTCATCTCCCCGTCTGGACTACTGCAACTCGCTGTTGGCTGGCCTCCCTGCCTGTGCCATTAAACCCCTACAACTCATCCAGAATGCCGCAGCCCGTCTGGTGTTCAACCTTCCCAAGTTCTCTCACGTCACCCCCTCCTCCGCACACTCCACTGGCTTCCAGTTGAAGCTCGCATCCGCTACAAGACCATGGTGCTTGCCTATGGAGCAGTGAGGGGAACGGCACCTCTGTACCTTCGGGCTCTGATCAGTCCCTACACCCAAACGAGGGCATTGCGTTCATCCACCTCTGGCCTGCTGGCTCCCCTTCCTCTGCGGAAGCATAGTTCCCGCCCTGCCCAGTCAAAACTGTTCGCTGCTCTGGCACCCCAATGGTGGAACAAGCTCCCTCACGACGCCAGGACAGCGGAGTCACTCACCACCTTCCGGAGACATTTGAAACCCCACCTCTTTAAGGAATACCTGGGATAGGATAAAGTAATCCTTCTACCCCCCCAAAAAAATAAAAAAAATAAAAAAAAATGGTAAAGTTATTATCCCACTGGCTATAGGGTGAACGCACCAATTGGTGAGTCGCTCTGGATAAGAGCGTCTGCTAAATGACGTAAATGTGCCCTTGAGCAAGGCACTTAACCCTAATTGCTCCTTTAAGTCGCTCTGGATAAGAGCGTCTGCTAAATGACTAAAATGTAAATGTAAAATGTAATAGACATTTGGGAATATATTAGAAATTGGTATTAAGAATAATTGGTAAAACGTAATCATTTGTCATATAGTCAATACTTATATGGATTTCTTGGATTCGAAATGAAATCAATTAAACTGTTATGTTTTGTCTTCTAGTGAGGTAAATACAGATGGTGTCTTGATGCATAGCAGGGATAATTTGGCCTAGAATGGTGTGAACCTAAATGAAAGAAACAACCTATGAACCGGCTGAAGATGAATATAAGAGGCGTTGAAGACGTTTCTGTAAAGTACCACTTCTACCTGCAACTGGTCTACATCAGCCAATCGAAGCTATCGAATGATTTTTTCTCATGTTTTTATCTCGAGGGAGTGGGACAGGAGTCCACCATTGAGTGCGAATGGAGAAAGATACGTTCAAATGCAACATTTCTAATGTTGTGGGTGCAATGGTTAGCAAATGGATAAGACACAATGGGGTGTAGAGTTAGTGGTGACTCGTATGAGACATTGTAGTTGGGACATTGTCATGGGCAAGTCATTTTGAAATGTGAAGATGTCTGAATAACATAATGGAGAGACGCCAGAAGATTTAAGTGCCGGGAGAAAAAATGGGTTGCTTAGCTGGGTGGATAATAACATTGGATTTATCTAAATTTGCTAATTGGGGTAGTAGGTATATACACTGTTAAATAATAGTATTAAGAATGCATTGAGATAATGATAGTATTTATTATCAGGATGAGGAAAGTCATAATAGAATTATGGATGTTTATACTGTATGTTAATATAAGTGTACATTCTGATTGTTGTAATGAGTGATAAAGTTGAGGGTTTTAATTTTGATTGATAAGGCCCAAGTGAATCAATAACAATTGTCATTCAAAATTTTGTTGTGATAAGTAATTTGGTTTTGGGTTATCATTTATAAGATGAATGAGTGATTTAAGTAAATCATTAGTATTTATTAGTATAAATATTTTCAAAATGAAGGATATTACTTGTACAATTTAGAACTGTCTTATATAGGTATTAGGTTAAAACAGCGATACATTATGGTAATGTCTTAGGATACACTTATATGATTTATTTTGAGTAGACATTGTTGAATCATAATGTTTGAAACATGTAAATTAATGTGAGGATTGTGACTGAAATCATGAATATGTTGATTAATTGGATTAACGTATTAACATATGAGTCACTATTTACATTTGAAGTATTGGGAGGTATTGATATGGATGTTTAGAGTGGTACATATCTATGTTGCTAGGCAAGTACTTAATTGGTTCCTATCATGGGGTTTTGGTATTTGAGACACAGGAATATTTATGCTATTTTCATCTGATCTGATTGTGGTTGAATTTTTCAATTCTAACTAGTTCAAGGATGTACTGATTTAACAGGGAGTGAAAACAGAGTGAATACTGTGTATCTCTCCTCAGGCATATTATCAGAACAGAGTAAGGGTTGAATAGAGTTCAACATTGTACTCATTAACAGTCATCGGTTTTCAAGCAATTGGGTGAAAGGTTACTCATTAGACTATGCAATTGATAATCGCATAGCATTGGATGCTATTATAGTAGATAGAGGGGGAATGTATGTGATTATATAGCGGATGCATGTTGTACATGCTGGCCATCAAGATTAGGAAGGTCTTGGGGAATTTAAATAAAGCTATGGGAAATATTAGAGACATGCAGGAAGGCATTAAGAGGACTAATTCTTAATATATATAATCTTATTCCAGTTTAGAGTCCATTGATAATGTTGATTGAGGAATAGGGAATGTTAAGTTGGAAATGGATAACGTGGATTTTAAGGTTTACAGGATTGAAGATGTGGAAACAAGACTATCTCAGTCGATCAGATTGTGCCCCAAGTGAAAAGAGAAAAGCTTGGGGTTCCTCTGAATGAACATGGATGAAGAAGACTGACGTTATTTTTATTTTGATATATTCATTCGAATATATTATAATATCCATGTAACTTAGAAAGGGTCATGTATTATTGCATTTGTATGGATGATGTCATGAATTGTATTTCTATGTATGTTTTTTTGGTAGCATAGTTTAGACTCTAGTCATATATATATACTACTGATTTTATACTGATGAATTTAGGCTATAATCGGTTTAACTCAGCGTTAACCTGCCAGCCGCACGCTAGCAGAGTCAGCAGAACATGTTGACAACACCCTACCCAAATTGCCAGTGTGTATCAGAACAATAATATGTCTTTTGCATTTTTGAGATTGAGATTTTTTGTTTAAATGGTGTTAAAAAGATATTGACACCAATTTTTATAGGATTGTATAGGCCTATTCCAGTAGAGAACCTAAACAGGTTATAAATCATTTATCCTACCATAGTCCACATTAGATCTGTCAATATTTATTTCTCTTAAATTCTATTAGTTCCAAATCACATGCACCAGAACAGTATTCAAGTCATAATATAGACCAATCTCTACAATTAGCTTGTATCAGATAAAACTCAAAACCCAACCTAGGTTTTTACATTTTAACGCCTATGCAGTCTTCAAAATAAAATAAATAAATAAAAAATTCAGCCTTAACCATTTTCGACTTCCCATAAATGCAACCTAATTTTAAGTCCACATAGTCCAAGGTTCTGTATCGCATGAGTAAAAAAGGATGAGTCCATCATGCATAAAAAATAACATAATAATAATAAAAATATTAATAACAATAATAATAATAATTATTATTATTATTATAATATAGGATTGTAATGTGTAGTGCGGAGCAATGTGTATCATGATATATCACTCACAGCCACATTGTTAACTTTGAATCCTTCAACAATTGGTTGTTTACATACAATTTATCTACCACTAGATGAACATTCTGCTTATCTGCTCGGAGCATTTTGAAAGTGGGTTAGGGCACGTCGTCTCCACTATTTCATGGGGAAATTGCTCATTAATAGAGAACGGTGTGTTCTTCAGCTCCCTACCCCGTTGTAGCAAGGCAATCTTCATTTTGTAGTGAATTAGCCTATTCATTTTGTAGTGAGTTAGCCTATTAATCTTGTAGTGAGTTAGCCTATTCATTTTGTAGTGACTCAGCCTATTCATTTTGTAGTGAGTTAGCTTATTCATTTTGTAGTGAGTTAGCCTATTCATTTTGTAGTGACTCAGCCTATTCATTTTGTAGTGAGTTAGCCTATTCATTTTGCAGTGAGTTAGCCTATTCATTTTGCAGTGAGTTAGCCTATTCAGTTTGTAGAGAGTTAGCCTATTCATGTTGTAGTGACTTAGCCTATTCATTTTGTAGTGAGTTAGCCTATTCATTTTGCAGTGAGTTAGCCTATTCATTTTGTAGTGAGTTAGCCTATTCATTTTGCAGTGAGTTAGCCTATTCATTTTGCAGTGAGTTAACCTATTCATTTTGCAGTGAGTTAACCTATTCATTTTGTAGTGAGTTAGCCTAGCTACTATCTGACGGTGGGACGGTGCCTTCCCTCCCCTCTGCCACCCAAACCGTGAGCCATTTGAAAATAATTTGTGTCCTCCTGTTCCTCCTTCATCTTGAGATTGTTTCATGAAAACCTTGACTTTATCCTCAGTTGCCTTATAGTTTTCATCCTACTTTATTCCCATTATGACAATATTATTCTTCATACTTCTGCACTTCAGACCAAGTTTTTCTGTTTTCATTGTGTTATCATACTATAGCCTCTCAGTAGTGCAGGGTTCCCCAACTGGCGGCCTGCGAGCCAAATTTGGCCCGCATGTGATTTTATTTCCCCCCCCAATTTTTCTGAACAAAATGTATTTAGAGACAATAAAGAGACAAGCAAATCAGCTTAAAGTTATTTTAATTTTGGAAATCTGTACCATAGTATTAGCAAAAATAATAGAGAGGTATACAGTGGGGGAAAAAAGTATTTAGTCAGCCACCAATTGTGCAAGTTCTCCCACTTAAAAAGATGAGAGAGGCCTGTAATTTTCATCATAGGTACACGTCAGCTATGACATACAAATTGAGATTTTTTTTCTCCAGAAAATCACATTGTAGGATTTTTTATTAATTTATTTGCAAATTATGGTGGAAAATAAGTATTTGGTCACCTACAAACAAGCAATATTTCTGGCTCTCACAGACCTGTAACTTCTTCTTTAAGAGGCTCCTCTGTCCTCCACTCGTTACCTGTATTAATGGCACCTGTTTGAACTTGTTATCAGTATAAAAGACACCTGTCCACAACCTCAAACAGTCACACTCCAAACTCCACTATGGCCAAGACCAAAGAGCTGTCAAAGGACACCAGAAACAAAATTGTAGACCTGCACCAGGCTGGGAAGACTGAATCTGCAATAGGTAAGCAGCTTGGTTTGAAGAAATCAACTGTAGGAGCAATTATTAGGAAATGGAAGACATACAAGACCACTGATAATCTCCCTCGATCTGGGGCTCCACGCAAGATCTCACCCCCGTGGGGTCAAAATGATCACAAGAACGGTGAGCAAAAATCCCAGAACCACACGGGGGGACCTAGTGAATGACCTGCAGAGAGCTGGGACCAAAGTAACAAAGCCTACCATCAGTAACACACTACACCGCCAGGGACTCAAATACTGCAGTGCCAGACGTGTCACCCTGCTTAAGCCAGTACATGTCCAGGCCCGTCTGAAGTTTGCTAGAATGCATTTGGATGATCCAGAAGAGGATTGGGAGAATGTCATATGGTCAGATGAAACCAAAATATAACTTTTTGGTGAAAACTCAACTCATCGTGTTTGGAGGACAAAGAATGCTGAGTTGCATCCAAAGAACACCATACCTACTGTGAAGCATGGGGGTGGAAACATCATGCTTTGGGGCTGTTTTTCTGCAAAGGGACCAGGACGACTGATCCGTGTAAAGGAAAGAATGAATGGGGCCATGTATCGTGAGATTTTGAGTGAAAACCTCCTTCCATCAGCAAGGGCATTGAAGATGAAACGTGGCTGGGTCTTTCAGCATGACAATGATACCAAACACACCGCCCGGGCAACGAAGGAAAGACATTCGTAAGAAGCATTTCAAGGTCCTGGAGTGGCCTAGCCAGTCTCCATATCTCAACCCCATAGAAAATCTTTGGAGGGAGTTGAAAGTCCGTGTTGCCCAGCGACAGCCCCAAAACATCACTGCTCTAGAGGAGATCTGCATGGAGGAATGGGCAAAAATACCAGCAACAGTGTGTGAAAACCTTGTGAAGACTTACAGAAAACGTTTGACCTGTGTCATTGCCAACAAAGGGTATATAACAAAGTATTGAGAAAATTTTGTTATTGACCAAATACTTATTTTCCACCATAATTTGCAAATCAATTCATAAAAATCCTACAATGTGATTTTCTGGATTTTTTTTTCCATTTTGTCTGGTCATAGTTGACGTGTACCTATGATGAAAATTACAGGCCTCTCTCATCTTTTTAAGTGGGAGAACTTGCACAATTGGTGGCTGACTAAGTACTTTTTTCCCCCACTGTATGTGATTGTATACATATCTAAGCAAGGTTTGAAGTGATTATGTTTTAGTCATCTGTTTCGGCATCTTGCGGTCAATTTGCAGTCTATACATTATTTGTAATTATGTTCTGGCCCCTTGACCATCCACTCAAGAAAAGATCGCCCACAGCTGAATCTAGTTGATGATCCTTGCCATAGTGGCTTTTAGGGAGTCCACGGTCGTTTTCAAAACATATTTTCAGCTCATATTTCTTCCATCATTTTATTGCTGTAATCCATTCCTGATTTGAGGGCCTCAACGTCCTCCATTAACCCAGGCAATAGATCTATCTTTTTAACTGCTCGCCATCGCTTGACAGCAATGCCCATCTTCTGCTGACATTGTTATAAAAAGTCTCTTCTTCCATTGTCATATTTGGAAGTTTAGATGGCGCAGCTTACCTTCAGTTTTGCTCCGAGGAGAGTTCTGCTATGATTCTGGTTCGAGCATTTCAAAGTGTTGATCAATAAATAGTTGAAGGTTCTCTATATTATCCAGAATGTTTGTTTTACGCATTAATTAATGTAACAAGCTGTGCCTACCACGCTGCCACGTCATTTCCCCCTAAAACATCGTTACCCTTTTACCTGATAGTCTGGAGAAGATGAGGAGGAGGATGGAGAGGGAGAGATGAGAAGCCATTTCTGGGTATGTGTCTCCAGTATGTTATAGGTACAATGCGGCACAATGTGTGTCTAGGTCCAAACCACCAAAAGAGAATGACTGAACTTCCTAATAGCTGTCTTTAACTCTCTTCCTGCTTCTGTTTTAGTGTATATGCCCCCTCAGTGGCAGATAGAAACTATTACATTCTATGAACTAGTTGTAACATAAGGCTCTAAGGCATTACAACTGATTACTTTATTTGATTAGCACATTTGTATATCTACAGATGACAAAAATAACTTTCAATAATAGTACATTTACTTGGCCAATAGCAATATATAACCTTAAATCAAAGACTAAGGCAAAACAGCCTACATGAAACATTTACACTACTCCTCCTGAATAGAGTTTTGCACCAGAGTTGTAAACTCACTGAGGAGCACTAGAACATCTAGGTGATGCATACTTTGCAGACTATTCCATGCCTCTGGTGCACAATAGAAAAAGGTAGTCTTGTCTAACTGGGTAACGGCCCTGGGGACATTAAGTAGCAACCACCTAGTAGACCGTGTCTGGTAACTGCTAGTGGTGAAGGAGAACAGGCTACAGAGGTAGTGGAGGAGTTTACTCAGAAGGGCTTTATATATGAACACATACCAATGTAGCTGTTTGCCCATGTAAAATGAGGTCTAGCCCACCATTTGATACAAGGCGCAATGGTGGATGAGTGACTTGGCATTTGTAACAAGCACAAGGATGCATGATAGACTGAGTCCAGTCTCTGTAGCACAGGGGAGGCTTCATGCATGTACATTAAGTCACCATAATCAATTAAAGAAAAGTGTCTTGAACAAGCCTTGTTGCGAAAATAAATAAATAAATACTGTATATATTTCAGTTAGAACCTTCCTCACAAGATTATCAACATTAACTTTGTAGGACAGTTTATTTTCCAACCATATACCTAGGTATTTGTTTGATGACACCTTTTAATGGAGCTAAAATTGAGCCCTGGGGTTCACCTCTAGTAATCTAAAAGAAAGCTAGACTTGTGATTCTCAGCATAGATGCATTTTGTTCTGTCTGTGAGATACTTTCTAAACCAATTGACATCCACTGAGACCAATGTTATTGAGACAGGGCTAGCAAAAGTTTGGTGGTCAACTAAAGCCAGACTGAACCCCAAACAGGATGTAATATTCAAGTAGGAATGTATTTAGCTGAGAGTTCACTAGGAAGTCAAAGACTTTGACCAGGATAGGTAGCTTGGAAATTTATTCACAGCTTGGAAATTTATTCACATCTGAAGGGTCTCCACCCTTTAGTAGGGGGTGAACATATGCTGAGGAAGA
Source organism: Coregonus clupeaformis (assembly GCF_020615455.1). Classification (NCBI taxonomy): domain Eukaryota; kingdom Metazoa; phylum Chordata; class Actinopteri; order Salmoniformes; family Salmonidae; genus Coregonus; species Coregonus clupeaformis. The sequence continues at coordinate 2,228 of NW_025536109.1, read as the reverse complement.
GCACTGCATTACCAATGTTTGGCATGTAGAATAATGTTTGCCCCCCATCTGTAGAATAATTAAAACATTTAGAACATGTTCCTCTGTAAATTGCTGCAATACAATGACATTTTTTAACGGGGAAATGTAAAGGGAAGACTTTTCTAGAGGCAGTGTATATTTAACAGTTTCCTTCAGTGATGATTTTGACTGCACAAGGTATTTAATGAGTGTGGATCATTGAAGGTGGTAGTGTAGTTATCTTCCATGTGACTAGAACACCAGATATCACCACCACCAGCATGCCCAGAGGAACCAGTAGGACTTTTAGATCTATTGAACTGATGGTGAAAGTCTGTTTATTGCCAAATGCAGTCCATAAAATTTCACAAATAAATATATATTTGTTTAGGATATTTTTTGTGCTGCTATGACAAAATGGAAATGTTTGTTCAGCTCTTCACACCTTTAATGTGTGAAACTTGGCCATCCAAGAATAGAAGGCTGCTACTTCAACAAGCCACAGAGGTAAGAGGAAGTGGTAAATGTCTCTGTCTCTATGATGGTAAATGTCTCTATAACAGGGTGTGAGGAAGTGTGTTGACCTATACTCGGTGTGAAAACGTTTAAGGAGGGTGTTTTTGTGACCTAAACTTGTGTGAAAAACATTGATCTTCATCTTCAGACCACTCATTGTCAACGTTAAGACTTTTCTTCTGGTGACAGCTTTGGACTGTTGTAATGTCACTGATGTTCCATCTATATTCCCAGAATTCCTCTCCACACAGGATATACTGCCATCAATCCTGGACCACTCCATATGTCCAATGTCATTATAGTAACAATTTACAATGACACTCCCTCCTTCAACTCCAGTCACCTCCTGTTGGTCCACATAGAGTTCTGGAGTACCTGAACACAGAGGTACACACACCAAAGAAGGTCCTGAGTGATCAAGTGGTTTTTTGAAACAACTGACCACAAATATCATAATTATGATATGATGGATAGAGAACAGAAAGTAGACATATACCAACATTCCTCATGTCAACTTGAAGAATAATAGTGATACCAGCAATGTTGTGTTCGAGACCACCTAAAGCAAGTCCGATTCAAGACCAGGCCTGGCGCAAATCGATTCCGAGTCAAGACCGAGACCTGGACCGGGACGAGGGGTCTAAGACCGAGGCAAGACTGAGACCAGAAAAATGCAAGTCCAATTCAAGACCATGATTGTAATTTTGTCAAATCGCCATCTAAATAAAAGTAATACATATCCTGTATATCTGTGTTCATATTTCAGAAGAACATATGGATTTTTTTTAGACATTCAGAATGGTGAAACAATGCATGTTGAGGGCAAATAGAGGTACTCTACAAATTATTACTAACCCAAACACAGTGGGGAACAATGAGGGCCTTCTACGTCTTCAGAGAAGGGCGAAGGATTTATATATACTAATAATAATAATAATAATATTTTCAACAGGGGTGAAAGTATATCTATATTTTTAAAGCCTAGGTGTAATCATAGAATTACATATACAAACCTTATTATTTTAATATATAATCTCTGTGGCCTAGTAGTCTAGGACTAGTAAAGATTAGTCATATCACTTTTAACATGCATTACCTTTTAATATGGCAGAAATACAACCAGTCATGATGTTTTCATCTGAGTGTCAAACAATCACTTCAAAAAGGGGCTCCTGTAAGTTACCCGCGAACGTTCCTGCAATCACAAAATAATTCCAGCATCCAAACAGTGCACTGTGCACCTGCAATTTGATGAATGGAAAGAGACATCTGTTACAAAACCCCTACGTATTGTAATGACAATCTGCGATCCATCATATCATAATTATGACATTTCTGGTCAGTTGTTACAAAAAACACTTGGTCACTCAGTCAGGACCTCTTTTGGTGTCTGTACCAATCTGTGATTGCATTAGGTCTACACTTGTAGACTGAATTGATGTGTCCACTGCTTCATGTGACTAGGACACCAGATATCACCACAACCAACATGCCCAGAGGAATCAGTAGGACTTTTAGATCTATGGAACTGAAGGTGAAAGACTTTGTTTATTGTAAAATATAGTCCGTAAAACATATAAGATATTAAGATTTTTTTATGATACTTTTTGTGCTGCTATGACTAAATGGAAATATTTGTTCAGCTCTTCACACCTTTTAGTGTGAAACTTCATACGAGAATAGAATGCTGCTACTTCAACAAGCCACAGAGG